>NW_019160020.1:0-1176 GCF_002288905.1 Enhydra lutris kenyoni | reverse complement strand
GCGCCCAGATGACGTGGCCCGACCGGGGGTCCCGGCAAAGCGGAGGTTTGCCGGAGCAGAGTTGAGGGACGGGTTGGAGCCGGGCGTCGGCCTCCGCCTGTTCGAGCGGCTGGGGCGCCCGAGGGTGCGGTGGCCCTCCGTTGGCGAACGCACGTTTCTCTCATCCTGAGGCTTCTGCGGAGCGCCGAAAGGCACGATTGGCGCCGGGGCGTGCGGGGGAGTCGCGGCGCGGACCGAGGATTCCCCAGGTGGTGGCCCCGACGCTCAGGACCCTGGCCACGGAAGGCTGAGGGAGCAGGCGAAGGTTCGTGTCTGGGGCTCGGGGCAGGCCCGGCCCCAGCGGACAGGACCAGGTAGGGGACCACAACAGGCTTTGGAGCAGGAGGCCTCGCGCCCGACGGAGCCTGACTCCCGGAGGGATTCCTGGCGGGGTTGGGACGCGACGGTTCGCGATGCCGGGCTGGGCCCCGGGGGCTGCCCTGCAGACGAGCAGCGCCCGAAGTGACTTCGCCAGGCGTTGTCCGGCCAATTCTCACGAGCGTTCTGCCCAAACCGGGATCGGTTTGGGCAGAACGCTCGTGAGAATTGGCCGGCGTTGGGCAGCCCTGCGGACCGCCCTGCTCCCCGGGGCCGAGGGCACTTTCTCGAACGGGGCCTGTCGCGGCCACCCAGAAAACGCGCCCAGACGACGCGGCCCGAACGGGGTCCCGGCCCAGGGGAGGGTTGCCGGAGCAGAGTTGAGGGACGGGTTGGGGCCGGGCGTCCACCTCCGCCTGTTCGAGCGGCTAGGGCGCCCGAGGGTGCGGAGGCCCTCCGTTGGCGTACGAACGTTTCTCTCATTCTGAGGCTTCTCCAGAGCGCCGAAAGGCACGATTGGTGCCGGGGCGTGCGGGGGAGTCGCGGCGCGGACCGAGGTTTCCCCAGATGGAGGACCCGCCCCTCAGGACCCTGGCCACGGAAGGCTGAGGGAGCAGGCGAGGGTTCGTGTCCGGGGCTCGGGGCAGGCCCGGCCACAGCGGACAGGGCCAGGTAGGGGACGCCCACAGGCTTCGGAGCAGAGGCCTCGCGCCCGACGGAGCCGGACTCCCGGAGGGATTCCTGGCGGGGTTGGGACGCGACGGCTCGCGATGCCGGGCTGGGCCCCGGGGGCTGCCCTGCAGACGAGCCGCACCCGAA
>NW_019160019.1:0-1177 GCF_002288905.1 Enhydra lutris kenyoni | reverse complement strand
TTGCTTTGGGATGAAATGTTCTGAATATATCTGTGATGTCCATCTGGTCCAGTGTGTCATTTAAGGCCTTGATTTCCTTGTTGATCTTTTGCTTGGATGATCTGTCCATTTCAGTGAGGGGAGTGTTAAAGTCCCCTACTATTATTGTATTATTGTCGATGTGTTTCTTTGATTTTGTTATTAATTGGTTTATATAGTTAGCTGCTCCCATGTTAGGTGCATGGATATTTAAAATTGTTAGATCTTCTTGTTGGACAGTTCCTTTGAGTATGACATAGTGTCCTTCCTCATCTCTTATTATAGTCTTTGGCTTAAAATCTAATTGATCTGATATAAGGATTGCCACTCCTGCTTTCTTCTGATGTTCATTAGCATGGTAAATTCTTTTCCACCCCCTCACTTTAAATCTGGAGGTGTCTTCGGGTTTAAGGTGAGTTTCTTGTAGGCAACATATAGATGGGTTTTGTTTTTTTATCCATTCTGATACCCTGTGTCTTTTGATTTGGGCATTTAGCCCATTAACATTCAGGGTACGTATTGAGAGATATGAATTTAGTGCCGTCGTATTGCCTGTAAGGTGACTGTTGTTGTATATTGTCTCTGTTTCTTTCTGATCTACTACTTTTAGGGTCTCTCTTTGCTTAGAGGACCCCTTTCAATATTTCCTGTAGAGCTGGTTTGGTGTTTGCAAATGCTTTCATTTTTGTTTGTCCTGGAAGCTTTTAATCTCTCCTTCTATTTTCAATGATAGCCTAGCTGGATATAGTATTCTTGGCTGCATGTTTTTCTCGTTTAGTACTTTGAATATATCATGCCAGCTCTTTCTGGCTTGCCAGGTCTCTGTGGATAAGTCTGCTGCCAATCTAATACTTTTACCATTGTATGTTACATACTTCTTTTCCCGGGCTGCTTTCAGGATCTTCTCTTTGTCACTAAGACTTGTAAATTTTACTATTAGGTGACGGGGTGTGGACCTATTCTTATTGATCTTGAGGGGGGTTCTCTGAACCTCCTGGATTTTGATGCTTGTTCCCTTTGCCATATTGGGGAAATTCTCTCCAATAATTCTCTCCAATATACCTTCTGCTCCCCTCTCTGTTTCCTCTTCTTCTGGAATCCCAATTATTCTAATGTTGTTTCGTCTTATGGTGTCACTTATCTCTCGAATTCTCCCCTC
>NW_019160018.1:0-1177 GCF_002288905.1 Enhydra lutris kenyoni | reverse complement strand
CTCGCGTTCGGGAGGACTCAGGAACAGGCCTGTGCCTTCCCCAGACGAGAGGGGATGCCACAGCAGCACTCCCCAACGCCCGCGCCCTGGGATGGTGAGCCTGTAGGGGACTGTCCACACCGTTCCTTCCCCGGCCACCCCTCCTACCGCAAACGCTGCCCCATCCTGGAGGAAGACGGTAGCCGACTGCCCGTTCCTCCAGCGAGCTGTTTCCTTGAGTTCCGAGTCGGGCGCCTGCTGGTCCCGCGATGGCTGCCCCAGGGACAGGTGGCCAAGGAGATTCTGTCACCTTGGGCCTTGAGGCACAGGACTGGCCTGCCTCTGCCCAGACTCCTTTCTCAGAGTGGAGCACGCGCCCCTGACCTAGCCCTCCCCTCCTGTCTCCTGCGCAGCAAGGCTTTTGTCTCTCCAGAGAGGGAGTGCGTGACACTTGATTTGCCACCGGCCCGCTGTTCCTCAGAGGGCAGGCTCTCCTGCTGCGCGTCAGTTTCCCGACAGCAATGCCAACGGCACCTTGGTTCTCTTGGGGCGGCGTGCCGCGCTCTCTCTAGACCTGCTCCAGGGGACCGTGGCGACAGGCGTGTCCCTTTCCTTATGCTGTTATCACAGGTGTGACCACGCTTCTCTCAGGGCAGATGGGAGGTCCGGGCATAGAGGGTTTCACTCTGGGGTAGTTTCAAGCACCACGCTGCGAGCCCTTGTCTCAGGCAAGCAGCAGCAGACAAAAGCCCCGACTCTTCCTGCTCAGGGAATGCTGAGCTTTCGCCTAGGTTTTCCCGTTTGGCGCGAACAGCAGTTCACTGCTGCTTCCTCAGCAAGGCTTTGGGCGTTCGCTCTCTCCCGTAAGGGAAGAAGAGTTGCGGGAGAGTTGGTGCCTCTTGGGCCTTCCTTTATCGTGGCCCAGGTTCTTGCCATGGACTCCCACTGCTTCCCCGACATCAGGAGACTCACCTTCACCCGTTAAGCTGCATCCGTCGCCCAGGGTGGAAACCTGCGCATTCTGGCCGCTCTCAGGTTAGGCAAGGCCTGCCCTTTCCTCTCGCGCTCAGGCGGACTCCAGAACAGGCCTGTGCCTTTCCCAGACGAGAGGGGAGGCCACAGCAGCACTCCACACCGCCCGCGCCCTGGGATGGTGAGCCTGTGGGGGACTGTCCCCGTTCCTTCCCCGGCCACCCCC
>NW_019160017.1:0-1177 GCF_002288905.1 Enhydra lutris kenyoni | reverse complement strand
TGGCCGAGACAGGCCCCGAGCGAGAAAGGGCCCTCGGCCCCGGGGAGCAGGGCGGTCCGCAGGGCTGCCCAACGCCGGCAAATTCTCACGAGCGTTCTGCCCAACCCGATCCCGGTTCGGGCAGAACGCTCGTGAGAATTGGCCGGAAAACGCCCGGCGAAGTCACTTCGGGCGCGGCTCCTCTGCAGGGCAGCCCCCGGGGCCCGGCCCGGCATCGCGAGCCGTCGCGTCCAAACCCCGCCAGGAATACCTCCGGGAGTCCGGCTCCGTCGGGCGCGAGGCTTCCTGCTCCGAAGCCTGTGGGGGTCCACTAACTGGCCCGGTCCGCGGGGGCCGGGCCTGCCCCGAGCCCCGACACGAACCCTTGCCTGCTCCCTCAGCCTTCCGTGGCCAGGGTCCTGAGCGTCGGGGCCTCCACCTGGGGAAACCTCGGTCCGCGCCGACAGTCCCCCGCACGCCCCGGCGCCAATCGTGCCTTTCGGCGCTCCGGAGAAGCCTCAGGATGAGAGAAACGTGCGTTCACCAACGGAGGGCCTCCGCACCCTCGGGCGCCCCAGCCGCTCGAACAGGCGGAGGCGGACGCCCGGCCCCAACCCGTCCCTCAACTCTGCTCCGGCGACCCTCCCCTTTGCCGGGACCCCCGGTCGGGCCGTGTCATCTGGGCGCGTTTTCTGGGTGGCCGCGACAGGCCCCGAGCGTGAAAGGGCCCTCGGCCCCGGGAAGCAGGGCGGTCCGCAGGGCTGCCCAACGCCGGCCAATTCACACGAGCGTTCTGCCCAACCCGATCCCGGTTCGGGCAGAACGCTCGTGAGAATTGGCCGGAAAACGCCTGGCGAAGTCACTTCGGGCGCGGCTCGTCTGCAGGGCAGCCCCCAGGGCCCGGCCCGGCACCGCGAGCCGTCGCGTCCAAACCCCGCCAGGAATCCCTCCGGGAGTCCGGCTCCGTCGGGCGCGAGGCTTCCTGCTCCGAAGCCTGTGGGATTCCCCTACCTGGCCCGGTCCGCGGGGGCCGGGCCTGCCCCGAGCCCCGACACGAACCCTCGCCTGCTCCCTCAGCCTTCCGTGGCCAGGGTCCTGAGCGGCGGGGCCTCCACCTGGGGAAACCTCGGTCCGCGCCGCGACTCCCCCGCACGCCCCGGCGCCTATCGTGCCTTTCGGCGCTCCGGAGAAGCCTCAG
>NW_019160016.1:0-1177 GCF_002288905.1 Enhydra lutris kenyoni | reverse complement strand
GAAGTGTGTCAACCTGGCGATTCACAGACCTGTACCCCTGGGGATAAAAATATATTATATGTTTATAAAAAATAAAATTAAATTTAAAAAAACTGATAAAAGTAATATGCATGATCAAAAATGTAAAGATAATCATAAGGATACTCAATGAGCTTAAGAAAAGAATACAAGGCAACAGTGAGACCCTTACAATAGAGACAAAAAAGATAAAAAAGAATCAATCAGAAAGGGAGTATACAATAAACAAGATTGGAAACAGGCTTGATGCAATGAACAGCAGGCAGGAAGAAGCAGAAGAACAAATTAGTGACCTAGGAGACAAAATAATGGGATATAATGAAGCTGAACAAAAGAGAGAATGAAGAATAATGCTACACAAGAGAGTTAGGGAATTCAGTGACTCTATCAAATGTAATAACATTCATATTATAGGAGTTGCAGAAGAAAAAGAGATATAAAGGGGGCAGAAAATTTTATTTCAAAAAATAATAATGTAAAATTTCCCCACTTTGGAAAAGGAAACAGACATTCAGATCCAGGAGGCACAGAATATTCCCATTAAAATCAGCAAAAGCAGCCCAACACCAAGACATATTTTAATTAAGTTTGCAAAATACAGTTAAAAGAAAAATCTTAAAAGCAGCAAGACAAAAGAAGTCCTTAAATTACAAGGGAAAATCCGTAAGGCTAGCTGGAGATTTCTCAACAGAAATTTGGCAAACCAGAAGAGAATGGTATGATATATTCAATGTGCTGAATGGGATAAATCTGCAGCCAGGAATACTTTAACTAGCAAGGCTATTGTTCAGAATAGAAAGTGAGATAAAGAGCTTCCCAGACAAACAAAAGCCAAAAGAGTTCATGACCACTAAAACAGCCCTGTAAGAAAGATTAAAAGGGGACTCTTTGAGTGTGAAGGAGAGACCAAAAGTGACAAAGATAAGAAAGTATCAAAGAAAATCTCCCGAAACAATGACAAAATAAGTAATAAAATTGCAATAAATACATATCTAAAATTGAAAAATCCAGAACACACCAGCTGTCTCTACACCTTAAAGAACTGGAGAATCAACAACAAATCAAACCAACTCCACACATAAGAAGGGAAATAATCAAGATTAGAGCTGAGTTCAATGAGGTAAAAACCAGAGATACAGTAGAATGTATCAATGAAACT
>NW_019160015.1:0-1178 GCF_002288905.1 Enhydra lutris kenyoni | reverse complement strand
TGATACTGTTCTTGTGGGAGAATATAAATTGTCATGGGGATTTTTATGTTTTTTTTTTTTAATGTGGGATGTGTGATATAAACAATTACATTCATCTCCTCAGTGAAATCCATAAGTTTTGCATATTTCACCATGAATGTTTCCAGAGTGTGAATTATGTATCCAGCACAGACACAGCCACAGAGATGCTAAAGTGAGAGGAACAGAGACCAGTGATGCGTTTGTACCTTGTGCAAAAGTCAAGAGGGACAAGTGCTGGAGCTCTCCATACAACGCACCAAAGTGTTAACTGTCATTTTTGTTTTCTGTTTCTTCATTTAAAATTATATATAGCATAATATTTCATAATAAACATGTGCTGATAGCTAGGAAATATATTGGTTTCATTAAAAGAGCTGGGCTCATCTGGTGGCTTGTTCAGAATTTCATCCATACTGATTGGGTGTGGATCATATGTCAGGTGTCATGTGTTTCTTGAGTTTTAAAATTTTATTTGCTCAAAACTCCCATTATCCTGACCAGGGTTTCCTTGCAACTGCACGAGTTCAAGGTGCTTTTTACAAAGCCCTTTTCCCTTCCTTTCTCTTGGCCCAGACGTCACCCCACATCGCAGCATGAAGGTGTCTCCAACTCCTCCCTTTAGAGTAATACATCCTTTAGAGAGGGTGGTCCCACTGATCTTGTCCTATTTTCCATCTGCACCCAGAGGCCCTAGGTGATACTGCTGGTGACAAATAGCTTCCAAGTCTGAGCATTTGACACACATCTTGCCCACATCCTATCAGGTCATGAAACATCATTCAGTGATTCAGTCCTGCCTGATACTCAAGCCAGAAAATACTGCTTAGAAGGAATCAAGTGAGTAGCATCTTGATGACAACCAAAATTAGCCAAGAACTTGGAGCATTTATTTGCCATGGTAATTTCTACTTTTGGTTCTGTTTGTTCCCCTGCTCCCAGGATGGCATCCCAACTAGAATCTCACCGATTCTCCAGAAACCTTAGTATTGGGTGCCCGGAAATACAATTGCCTATACCTGTGAGTTGCCTTCTTGGGTTTTCCATTAAATTTTTGAATAAAGCACATAAGTAAATATATTAATATATTTCCTGTATATACCACTCTAATTTGGTCAATATCTGCCAAAGATTTTATGATATAACAGAAAAAAATGTGT
>NW_019160014.1:0-1178 GCF_002288905.1 Enhydra lutris kenyoni | reverse complement strand
CTGTGTCTTTTGATTGGGGCATTTAGCCCATTTACATTCAGGGTAACTATTGAGAGATATGAATTTAGTGCCATTGTATTGCCTGTAAGGTGACTATTACTGTATATTGTCGCTGCTCCTTTCTGGTCTACTACTTTTAGGCTCTTTCTTTGCTTAGAGGACCCCTTTCAGTATTTCCTGTAGAGCTGGTTTGGTGTTTACAAATTCTTTCAGTTTTTGTTTGTCCTGGAAGGTTTTTATCTTGCCTTCTATTTTCAATGATAGCCTAGCTGGATATAGTATTCTTGGCTGCATATTTTTCTCGTTTAGTGCTCTAAATATGTCATGCCCGTTCTTTCTGACCTGCCAGGTCTCTGTGGATAAGTCTGCTGCCAATCTAATATTTTTACCATTGTATATTGCAGACTTCTTGTCCCAGGTTGCTTTCAGGATTTTCTGTTTGTCCCTAAGACTTGTAAATTTTACTATTAGATGACGGGGTGTGGACCTATTCTTATTGATTTTAAGGGGACTTCTCTTCACCTCCTGGATTTTGATGCTTGTTCCCTTTACCATATTAGGGAAATTCTCTACAGTAATTCTCTCCAATATACCTTCTGCTCCCCTCTCTCTTTTTTCTTCTTCTGGAATCCCAATTATTCTAATGTTGTTTTGTCTTATGGTATCACTTATCTCTCGAATTTTCCCCTCATGGTCCAGTAGTTTTTTGTCTCTCTTTTGCTCACCTTCTTTATTCTCTGTCATTTGGTCTTCTATATCACTAATTCTCTCTTCTGCCTCATTTATCCTAGCAGTAAGAGCCTCCATTTTTTATTGCACCTCATTAATAGCTTTTTTTATTTCAACTTGTTTAGATTTTAGTTCTTTTATTTCTCCAGAAGGGGCTTTTATTTCTCCAGACAGGGTTTCTCTAATACCTTCCATGCCTTTTTCAAGTCCAGCTAGCACCTTGAGAATCATCATTCTGAACTCTCGATCTGACATATTACCAATGTCCATATTGATAAAGTCCCTAGCCTTCGGTACTGCCTCTTGTTCTTTTTTTTGTGGTGAGTTTTTCTGCCTTGTCATTTTGTCCAGTTAAGAATATATGAAGGAGCAAATAAAATACTAAATGGGTGGCAAAGACCCCAGGAAAATGTGCTTTAACCAAATCAAAAGAGACCCCAAATCATGGG
>NW_019160013.1:0-1179 GCF_002288905.1 Enhydra lutris kenyoni | reverse complement strand
GAAGGATCGGGGGTGTCTGAGTGTCGCAGGGCTTACAGGTATTAGAACGGGGAAGCCAGCTACAGAGAAGAGCCAAGGAGTGAGCTCTAAGCTTGGGGTTACCTTGAACCGGTCGCAGGCTCGGTGAGCTCGGAGCGCGGCCGGAGGCCAGGGTGACGGGAGTAATTGGGCGCTGTTCTCTGAGGGTGCACTGAGGAGTGGGGCCCCGGGCTCTCGGCTCCTCCGGGCCAGAGACTGGGAGGCTGCCATCTTCATTCCCGTCCTCCGGAACTCTACGGAAAGTGCTCAGGGAACAAAAGCTCCCAAAAGCAAACCTAGGCGGATTACTCACACCGGGCCAGGTAAGGGCGGTTCAACTCCGCCTGGGGCAAAGACGCTTGAGAATCACTACAAAAGGCCCCTCCCCCAGAAGATCAACAAGAAACCCAGCCAGGACCAAGTTTACCTACCAAGGAGTGCAGTTTCAATACCAAGGAGAGCAGCGGAATTCCAGAGGAGGAGAAAGCAAAGCACGGAACTCATGGCTTTCTCCCCATGATTCTTTAGCCTTGCAGTTAACTTAATTTTTTTTTCTTTTTTAATTTTTTTTCACTTATTCTGCTAAATTTTTTTAACTTTTACCCTTTTCTTTCTTAACGTTTTTTAACTGGTTTATCTATTATATTTATATATATATATTTTTATTATAATATTTTTTTGTTTTTATTTTTTCTTTATTGGTTTTCTTTTTTTAATTGTTTCTTTCTTTTTTTTTTTTCTTTCTGAACCTCTTTTTATCCCCTTTCTACCCCCTTACGATTTGGGATCTCTTCTGATTTGGCTAAAGCATATTTTCCTGGGGTTGTTGCCACCGTTTTAGTATTTTACTTGCTCCTTCATATACTCTTATCTGGACAAAATGACAAGGCTGAAAAATTCACCACAGAAAAAAGAACAAGAGGCAGTACCAAAGGCTAGGGACCTAATCAATACAGACATTGGTATTATGTCAGATCGAGAGTTCAGAATGACGATTCTCAAGGTTCTAGCCGGGCTCGAAAAAGGCATGGAAGATGTTAGAGAAACCCTCTCGGGGGATATAAAAGCCCTTTCTGGAGAAATAAAAGAACTGAAATCTAACCAAGTTGAAATCAAAAAAGCTATTAATGAGGTGCAATAAAAAATGGAGGCTCACACTGC
>NW_019160012.1:0-1179 GCF_002288905.1 Enhydra lutris kenyoni | reverse complement strand
CCCTGCTCAATGCTCTCTCTTTCTCTCTAAAATAAATAAATGAATCTTAAAAAAAAGAAATTATCTTTTTTCCCCATGACCATGTAGGCATGACCACTGTTCAGCCGGTGTATATAACTCGTTGTGTTCCTGTTACAGAGATGCCACACATGTTCAAGTGTGATGATGATAGGCATTTTGAGAGAGCCTGAATACTCAGGCCAGCCCTCCTTGTGAAAACAGGGATGAGGTCATGGTGAATCTACTTTTTGCAGACAGCTTTTAAAAAGTCATGACTATAATGAAGCTTGATCATTTCAATAGTCTTGAAAAGTGGTCGATTTGGGGTTGGATTTGGTTTAGAATAAAGATAAGATGAAACCACGAAAGGGCTTTTAAGCCCACCAGCAAGGAAAACAGCCCTGAACGAGGGCAAATGAAAACCGGAGAAGACCTTGTGCCGTGTCCAGGGCAAAGATACACTTAAGAGGAGTACTTAGAAATCATTGTGGGGTGAAAGGTAAAGACAATGAGGGTAACGAGTCAATTCACCAAAAAAGAAATACACGTGACCAGCAAATACACGAAAAAGAAAAAAAGGCGCCCATGCTTTGGTGACACTCTTCAGTGCCGCTGAATTAGCAGAGATCTGCGAATTAAAGAAAGGTACAATGGGTTCCCTGGCCGGGTTTTGTGCGGAGACAGTAGGGAAGGGGGATACAGTAAACAGGCGGGGGCGGGGGGGCGCTTCCCAGTAGGCCCTCTGCACGGAAAGAGCGTGGTGGTCCAAACACTCCGACCCCCCTCGCTCTCCCCCACCAGCTCCGCTCAAGGACACACCCCAAAAGCGATCCCTGGGGATACCACCTTCCAACCCCTTCCTGCCCTCGGGCTCTGCCCTTGGGCGCCCAGGAGGAGTCGGGGCTCGCTGGCGGGGCGGTCCCGTGGGCGGTCCCGGGCCGGCGGCGGCCGCTCCGCGGCGCCCGGGAAGGGGCGTGGCCACACGAGGGGCGGGGTTACGCTGGCGGCGGCCGCCCCGGCAGCCGGCGAGGGGCGGGGCTCGCCCTAGGCTGCTCCGGAGGGGCCGTGGCGGAGGCGTGGAGGCAGCCGCGGAGGCTGCATCCCCGACCCAGCCAGGGAAGGAGTGACCGGGGGCGGGGCGGGAGGGCACCGGCGGCCGGCGGGGCGCCTCAGACCTCG
>NW_019160011.1:0-1179 GCF_002288905.1 Enhydra lutris kenyoni | reverse complement strand
AGTGGAACAGAGTAGAGAGCCCAGATATGGACCCTCAACTCTATGGGCAAATAATCTTCAACAAAACAGGAAAAAATATACAGTGGAAAAAAGACAGTCTCTTCACTAAATGGTGCTGGGAAAACTGGACAGCTATATGCAGAAAAATGAAACTCGACCATTCTCTTACACCATACACAAAGATAAACTCAAAATGTATAAAAGACCTCAACGTGAGATAGGAATCTATCAGAATCCTAGAGGGGAACATAGGCAGTAACCTTTTGGATATCAGCCACAGCAACTTCTTTCAAGATATGTCTCCAAAGGCAAAGGAAACAAAAGCGAAGATGAACTTTTGGGACTTCATCAAGATCAAAAGCTTCTGCACAGCAAAGGAAACAGTCAACAAAACAAAGAGGGAACCTACGGAAAGGGAGAAGATATCTGCAAATGACAGTATAGACAAAAGGTTGATATCCAGGATCTATAAAGAACTCCTCAAACTCAACACACACAAAAGAGATAATCATATCAAAAAATGGGCAGAAGATATGAACAGACATTTCTCCAATTAAGACATACAAATGGCTATCAGACACATGAAAAAATGTTCATCATCACTAGCCATCAGGGAGATTCAAAATTAAAACCACATTGAGATACTACCTTACACCAGTTAGAATGGCCAAAATTAGCAAGACAGGAAACAACATGTGCTGGAGAGGATGTGGAGAAAGGGAAACCCTCTTACACTGTTGGTGGGAATGCAATTTGGTGCAGCCACTTTGGAGAACAGTGTGGAGATTCCTCAAGAAATTAAAAATAGAGCTTCCCTATGACCCTGCCATTGCACTACTGGGTATTTACCCCAAAGATACAGATGGAGTGAAAAGAAGGGCCATCTGTACCCCAATGTTTATAGCAGCAATGGCCACAGTCGCCAAACTGTGCAAAGAACCACGATGCCCTTCAACGGACGAATGGATAAGGAAGATGTGGTCCATATACACTATGGAGTATTATGCCTCCATCAGAAAGGATAAATACCTAAATTTTGTAGCAACATGGACGGGACTGGAAGAGATTATGCTGAGTGAAAAAAGTCAAGCAGAGAGACTCAATTATTATATGGTTTCACTTATTTGTGGAGCATGACAAATAGCATGGAGGACAAGGGGAGATGGAGAGGAGAAGGGA
>NW_019160010.1:0-1179 GCF_002288905.1 Enhydra lutris kenyoni | reverse complement strand
TTCTTTCCATAGTTTGGCTATTGTGGACATTGCTGCTATAAACGTTCGGGTGCATGTGCCCCTTTGGAACACTACATTTATATCTTTAGGGTAAATACCCAGTAGTTTGATTGCTGGGTCATAGGGTAGCTCTATTTTCAACTTTTTGAGGAACTGTTTTCCATGCTGTTTTCCAGAGTGCCTGCACTAGCTTGCATTCCCACCAACAATGTAGGAGGGTTCCCCTTTCTCCACATCCTTGCCAGCATCTGCCGTTTCTTGACTTGTTAATTTTAGCCATTCTGACTGGTGTGAGGTGGTATCTCATTGTGGTTTTGATTTGTATTTCCCTGATGCCGAGTGATATGGAGCACTTTTTCATGTATCTCTGTTGTCCACTTGGATGTTGTTTTTGCAGAAATATCTGTCCATGTCTTCTGCCCATTTCTAGATTGGATTATTTGTTCTTTGGGTGTTGAGTTTGATAAGTTCTTTATAGATTTTGGATACTAGTCTTTTATCTGATATGTCATTTGCAAATATCTTCTCCCATTCTGTCAGTTGTCTTTTGGTTTTGTTAACTGTTTCCTTTGCTGTGCAAAAGCTTTTGATCTTGATGAAGTCCCAGTAGTTCATTTTTGCCCTTGCTTCCCTTGCCTTTGGCAATGTTTCTAGGAGGAAATTGCTGTGGCTGAGGTCGAAGAGATTGCTGCCTGTGTTCTTTCTCAAGGATTTGGATGGATTCCTTTCTCACATTGAGGTCTTTCATCCATTTGGAGTCTATTTTTATGTGTGGTGTAAGGAAATGGTCCAGTTTCATTTTTCTACATGTGGCTGTCCAATTTTCCCAACACCATTTGTTGAAGAGACTGTCTTGTTTCCATTGGACATTCTTTCCTGCTTTAAGATTAGTTGACCATAGAGTTGGGGGTCTATTTATGGGCTCTCTATTCTGTTCCACTGATCTATTTGTCTGTTTTTGTGCCAGTACCATACTGTCTCGATGATGACAGCTTTGTAATAGAGCTTGAAGTCTGGAATTGTAATGCCACCAACTTTGGCTTTCTGTTTCAACATTCCTCTGGCTATTTGAGGTCTTTTCTGGCTCCATGTAAGTTTTAGGATTATTTGTTCCATTTCTTTGAAAAAAAAAAATGGATGGGATTTTGATAGGGATTGCATTAAACGTGTAGATTGCTT
>NW_019160009.1:0-1179 GCF_002288905.1 Enhydra lutris kenyoni | reverse complement strand
GTAAACCTCTGTTCGATGGGACGGAAGAGGTGAAGTAGCGTAATGGCACAGATGGAAAAGACAGAGTTGGAAAAAGATGTAGTGGTTAGAAGTTTGGACACATGGTGGACAAGATGGCGGGGAAGTAGGAGGAGGTGCCTTTTCAACCTGTACCCTAAAGTGAGCTGATTACCTACCAAAGAACTCCGATCACCCATGAAATCAGCCTGAGATCAGAATTACACACATCTGGATCTCTACAGGGGTAGAAGACGCCAGTGGGCAGGTAAAGTGGAGTGGGAAAGAAAGAACTGATATCGGAGGATAAACAAAAGGGGGAGGGAGCCACCAGGGGTGACCGGTTGGAAAGTAATACCCCTAATATGAGCAGGAGTGCCCTGCGTCTGGGGACCAGCATTAACTTGGAGACTGGTTGAAAGCACTCCAAAAGAGCAAAAGATCTCTGGGGGGAAATTGTGGGAATCAAGGTGGCTAGGGACAGGGGCGTAAGTCCCTGGTCCCAGGACAGCCTCCCCTGGCGCGGAGCCAGAGTGCGGTGGAGAAACCAGGTCTTGGTCCCTGAGCCACCAGTGCACCCGAGATTGCATGGGTTCTGGCCCCTGTGAGGGGATGGGAGCCACGCTGGACCGCAGAACTCATGAGCCCTGCTACAGAGCCTGAGATGCGCACGCCCCTCATCCTCCCCTGAGAGAGGTACAAAGGCCCAGCCCTCACTCTTTGACATACGCCACTGTTTCAGAGCCTAAGACGCGCACCCCAAACTCTCCCCTGAGAGAGGTGCGCGAAGGCCCAGGCTGGTGCTTTTGGACCTGCACCCCGTTCTCAGAGCCTGAGATGCGCGCGACCCACAGCCTCCCCTGAGAGAGGTGCGCGCAAGCTGGGCGCTCTTAGACCCAGAAAGACCAGGCACTCCCAGCCCGGCCCAGCGGGAAAATCTCAGTGTGCGATTGCTGCTTGGAACCTCTCTGGTGGTCTGGAGCTGCCCAGACAGCCGCAGCTGCTGCCGTGGTTTTGGGTACAAGCAGAAGATCCTGCGTCCCCAGGTACTGCGACTGGGAATCTGCTCTGCCAGTGGCCAAGGGGGGATTTATATGGGCTCTGCAGCACCCACAGAAGAACAGACTGAGGCTTCTCTCTGAGAGGGAGGTCAGGGTGCAGTTTGCTTTCCTCTAAACCTAC
>NW_019160008.1:0-1179 GCF_002288905.1 Enhydra lutris kenyoni | reverse complement strand
GGAATTTGCTTAATCCTTCAGATTCTTACAGGTTTATTTTTAGCCATACACTATACATCAGATACAACCACAGCCTTCTCATCAGTCGCCCACATCTGCCAAGACGTCAACTACGGTTGAATTATCCGATACATACATGCAAACGGAGCTTCCATATTCTTCATTTGCCTATTCCTACATGTAGGACGGGGCCTATACTACGGATCTTATATATTCTCCGAAACATGAAACGTTGGCATTATCTTACTATTCGCAGTTATAGCAACAGCATTCATAGGTTACGTTTTACCATGAGGACAAATATCCTTTTGAGGTGCAACCGTAATCACTAACTTACTATCAGCCATCCCATACATTGGAATTAATCTCGTAGAATGAATCTGGGGAGGGTTCTCAGTAGACAAAGCCACCCTAACACGATTTTTCGCCTTCCACTTTATCCTGCCATTCATCATTTCAGCACTAGCAACAATCCACCTTTTATTCCTCCACGAAACAGGATCTAACAACCCCTCTGGAATCCCATCCAACTCTGACAAAATCCCATTCCACCCCTACTACACCATTAAGGATATCCTAGGCGCCCTATCCCTAGTTCTAGCGCTGATAATGCTAGTACTATTCTCCCCCGACCTGTTAGGAGACCCAGACAACTACATCCCCGCTAATCCACTCAGTACACCACCCCATATTAAACCTGAGTGATATTTCCTATTTGCATACGCAATCCTATGATCCATCCCTAACAAACTAGGAGGAGTACTAGCCTTAGTCTTATCTATTCTAATCTTAGCCATCATCCCCCTACTACACACCTCGAAACAACGAGGCATAATATTCCGCCCACTTAGCCAATGCCTATTCTATTAGTAGCTGATCTCCTCACCCTGACCTGAATTGGCGGCCAACCAGTAGAACACCCGTTCATCGCCATCGGCCAATTAGCCTCAATTCTTTACTTTATAATCCTCCTAGTTCTCATACCGATCACCAGCATTATTGAAAATAATCTATTAAAATGAAGAGTCTTTGTAGTATATTAATTATTTTGGTCTTGTAAACCAAAAATGGAGAATCCCATCTCCCTAAGACTCAAGGAAGAGGCAAGAACCCCACCATCAGCACCCAAAACTGACATTCTAACTAAACTATTCCCTGATTTCCTCACCCCCATTATTT
>NW_019160007.1:0-1180 GCF_002288905.1 Enhydra lutris kenyoni | reverse complement strand
CTCCCTACAAATGAGGCTTTCTATGCTTATAATGAGAATCCTAGTCCGGTGGGAAAAACCTTAATGAATCAAACTTGTGTACATTTCTTCACAACTGAACCTTCTCCCTGCTCCAAAATGGGTTTTTCTGCTCTCTTGTTCCATTTTAGTAGCGTCTTACACATGGAGCATTAGGATAGTTTCCTAGGAGTTTTGGTGGCCACTAACTGATGGGGACAAAAAGACAAGGAATAAGATGCATCTCTCTTATGACCTGCTCCTCTTTTATTAAATTCCACTCAAACCGGACAGAAAGTTACAAATGGTGTCCAAGACACTAAAGTTCATGGATCCTCCTGCAAATAATTTCCCAAATCTCAATCTCTCTTTCTCCCCTGCCCCATACTTATATTTATATGTGGATAATTTTGTTCATATCTCACATTTCCTTGGTGATTCCATCAGAAGTTCCTGTTGTAAATTCACTCATTGTAGTACTAAGGGATTAAAAAGGGACACAGTCAGACTACAGGATTTTCTAAACTAAATATTTTGGTTCAAATTTTAACATTACTCTCTAACTTGCAAAATAGTTGACCCTTTACAAATTTACACATCAGTCAGTTATATGAAACCTGGTATGTCATTTCCTTCAGAACTGAGACTTTATATGTTCATAATAAATACCTCATACTTATAAAAAAAAAACAGCTAATGACTCAAAGTTTAAATATAGTTCTTTACTACTGAATCTGAGCCGGTGTGCAACATTTTCTCATGATGGAATTTATTCATTTACCTCAGTGTAGATATACATTTCTATTACTAACCTAAATTCCTAAAGGCCCTCTAGTCCATCTGTGGTCTTTAGGAACTATAGATGTCTTTCTTAACCTTCAGATGGTATCTTAGATACCACAGGTCTAAGTCAATGATTGGATCCAATGTGATGATAGGTCCAGCCTTGGGGGACCAGTCACACATGCTGGCAAACACAGACAAATCAGTTCTATTAGCTCAACTCTTTTCTGCTAAGGAATTCTCTGCATCCTATAAACTAATACCATTTACTGTTCACAATTTAATATTACTCTCATTCTCCAAAAATGTATTTCTCTTCCCTTAACCCATTCCAGGGCAGCAACAGAAACAGTCAATTGGAGTTTCCTATCAGTTTTGCTGTTAGTATTAAGGGTGAAGC
>NW_019160006.1:0-1180 GCF_002288905.1 Enhydra lutris kenyoni | reverse complement strand
CAGCACACACTTATTTGGCTTTATGACTTTGTAGGAAATATCAGCCACATGCCTGGGTGGTCCGATGAAACTATTTGGCTCTCTGAAAGGCCGCCAGCTCTGGAGTCAATGAAGAACAGCTGAGTCTGTGTGTTTGGTGCAGGCTGCAGTGTGAGGAATTCTCACACTTGGCCTCTGTGACGCAGCCAAGTTAGTTATTCAACTTGAATATGTCGATGGCACATGGGGCACTGTGTCTAGTCCCTCAGGAGCCCTGACGGAACTGCACTGGTGCATTTTGGAGTTTGGGTGCAAAGCTCCCCATCTTGGGTAAAGACTTGGGGATGTTAGCTGTCAAAAGGAATTCAGCTTCACAAATAAGAAAAGTCGATTATGGGATAATGGCTTGTCAGGAGAAACTAATCAGAGCAAAGAATGAAGAAGCTGTATTTTCATTACTGAATGTATTGTGATTACATTTCTAGATGAAGTTTCATTTGGGGATGCAAAAGATTTTGAGTATGGGGGAAATATACATACAGAAATGCAAGAAGGAAAGTATATTAATATGTTGAACAATGTACTCATCTCTTTTCATGGATGAGTTGGTTAAATCAGTATTATCTTATTTGTGACAGAATAACACTCATTAATTATTCTTTTAAAAATATTTTTATTGGGGCACCTTGGTGGCTCAGAGAGTTAAGCTTCTGCCTTCAGCCCAGGTTGTGATATCAGGGTCCTGGGATTGAACCCCATATCGGGTTCCCTGCTCAGTAGGGAGCCTGCTTCCCCCTCTCTCTCTGCCTTCCTCTCAGCCTACTTGTGATCTCTCTCTCTCTGTCAAATAAATAAATAAAATCTTTAAAAAATAAAATATTTTTTTAATCTATTTGAGAGAGTTAAAGAGAGAGAGAGAGAGCAGGAACAGTGAAGAGGTGGCAAAGGGAGAAGAGAATCTGATTTAGTGCTAAGCAGGGAGCCTGATACAGGGCCTAGTCCCAGGAGCCATGAGATCATGACCTGAGTCTAAGGCAGACACTTAACCCACTGAGCCGCCCAGGTGCCCTGCTCATTAGTTATTCTTACCTCTAGAAGTTTCCAGGATCTGAAATGGCTCTTCAGATAATTGAGGGGGAATTGTCTGTGGGACAGGAAAATAAGCTCCTAAAGTAAGCATGACTTATTTGGGTAGCAAACT
>NW_019160005.1:0-1181 GCF_002288905.1 Enhydra lutris kenyoni | reverse complement strand
CTAGGGGCATGTCAGGTTCAATCTTCAGACTCAGGTCCATTGACGTGTGTTTCTTCCTGCAGGTAGGTGCTGAAGGTGTGTCAGTCAGACTGCGCATTTTTTCCAGAGCAGCCTATGAAATTGGTGTGGGTTCAGGTGCCTTGAAGGTTTCTCCCATTCTGGAAGGTTTGGGCAGCTGAGATGTGCAGAGTTCCCTCGGGAGAGCAGGCCCAGTGATGCTGTTTGGTTCTGGAGGTCCCATCCTGGAGGGCATGTGGTCACGGCTTTGGGAATCAAGTCTTCAGACAGCAACTCGGGGAAGAATTAGGAGCGAAGTTATGGCAGGCCCGATCTGCAGACCCTGAAAGCTGCCCCTCAGGACTTGAATTTCGGATGCCTGGGAGGAGTAGCAGAGGCTTTTCTGTCTGGACTCTATATCCATGATGTCCTAAGAATGATATGGTTGCTAAATGGGTCCATGGGAGGTTCTACCTATCTGGGGTTTTTCCCCGGTTCCCAAGAGTTTGCTGTCTTTCTGGGGGAAGGGAAGAGTGCTGTTTTCCACATCAGGAGTCCCGCCCAAACAAGGATTCCTGTGTGGGGTTGTGGGTCATGTGGCGTGGATAACCCCACCAAGGGTTAGGATTTGGGCCAAGAGGCACGAGAGGCCTGCGCTCTGGCTTCCTGGTCCCGGTCCCAACAGGGTGTGTTTTAAAGTGGTCTCAGACTGATGGACACAATGCCTGCTTGTGCCAAGCTGCCCCTCCTGAGTGGGCGTGGTCTCATGGGCCATGTAGCTGGCTCCCACTCAAAAGTAGTACAACTATCTCAACTTCCACATTCCTGCCATGAGGAAGGAGGAAGTTCTCCTGTGATTCACGTTCCCCCATAGGCAGGGATTTGCGCTACTTTCTGGGGTCTGATACCTGCATACCCAGGTTCGCAGGAGATGATGGGCTCTGACCAAGACAGTGCCCACCTGCAGGATATGGTTTGCGCTATGTGGCTGGTTGAAAGGACGTCGGAACTCGGGCTGTGTCAGACAGAGCATCAGTTCACAGGGCGGCCTATGATATCAGCGTGTCTTTGAGGGCCATGCTGCTGGACCCTCATCTGGGGATTCAGGGCAGAGCCATAAGGCATTTCTTCCTTCCGGTGGGCAGGCAGAAGGCAGCTTTGTTTTTCCAGAATTCCCAATATGG
>NW_019160004.1:0-1181 GCF_002288905.1 Enhydra lutris kenyoni | reverse complement strand
GGTTAATTAAGGAAATTTCCCTAGTGACTGGGGAGATCTAGTCTACAGGTAGACACTGTTATCTCGTTCTGGTTGGCTACAAGGAGAATATGGGAAATTAGAGATCAAAAAAATAATGATCTATATATCCCTGAGTGAATATAAGAGAGGCTAGAAGGGAAACCCCCATCTCAAAAGAACGCCGCCCCCCACCACCGCTGCACCTGCTCCTGGGTCTGACTTGTGTCTGTGGATCTTGAGTGCATCTTGCTGATGTGAGCATAACCTGGTGTCCTGAGCACCTCAAGAGCCCTGAACTATCTGATCTTTCTGTCCTAAGCACTCCCTGGTGCCCTGAGAGCTCCCTAGTGTTTTGAATAACTCCTGGTGACTTGAGCACCTGTTGTGGAACTGAGCTCCCTCTGATAACCAGAGGGCCTCCTGGTGCCTCGAGCACCCCTGCAGCCCAGCTACTCCTGTGTCCCTGCAGGAAAGTTTGTGTCTGGGCTCACCCCAAGAGTGTACACACTGTGTACACACATTACAGTAACACACGGTGGTGTCCTCAGCACTCAAGCTCTTCATCTGCAGAATCAGCATGTTCTTGCCATTGTCTCAGGAGATGGTGAATTGGCCCTTCACAGTGTCTTCATAGTATATGTAACTACCACCACTCATAAAGGCTGAGACCCACTGCAGCCCCTTCCCTAGAGCCTGGCAGACACAACTCATGCCATAGTCCCTGAAAGTTAATCCAGAAGCTTCACAGGATAGTCTCAGGGACCCCTTCAGGCTTCACCAGGTCTCCACGAGACTCCACCAGCTACATCTCACACTGGACACCTGTAGACACAAGACATCCTGGTCAGGAAACTGTCCTTCACTCACTGTTTTTCTTACTCATATCCACTTTCTTCTTCAATGTCTCTTGTTCTCTCTAAATTACATTTTAAAAGAGTAACAAGGAAAATCCAGTCAAGAATAACCTCCATCATGAGCTGTCTGTGTTCTGTCCTGAACACTGAATGGAAAACCTGGGAATTCCGAGACTGGGGCTCCCATCCCAGCTGCAGTCTCAGGGCTGGGCTGGTTTAATCATCAGATGGTGGACCCTACTAGCATGTCCCCTGACTATATAGCCAGCATGGTATCCACACTGACAGAGAGGACAGTAACCAGAGCAGGTGTGACTGCCTTTGATT
>NW_019160003.1:0-1182 GCF_002288905.1 Enhydra lutris kenyoni | reverse complement strand
AGTGTCCTTCCTCATCTCTTATTATAGTCTTTGGCTTAAAATCAATTAGATTTTAAGCCAAAGACTATAATAAGAGATGAGGAAGGACACTATATCATACTCAAAGGATCTGTCCAACAAGAAGATCTAACAATTTTAAATATCTATGCCCCAACGTGGGAGCAGCCAACTATATAAACCAATTAATAACAAAATCAAAGAAATACATCAACAATAATACAATAATAGTAGGGGACTTTAACACTCCCCTCACTGAAAAGGACAGATCATCCAAGGAAAAGATCAACAAGGAAATCAAGGCCTCAAATGACACACTGGACCAGATGGACATCACAGATATATTCAGAATATTTCATCTCAAAGCAACAGAATACACATTCTTCTCTAGTGGACATGGAACATTCTCCAGAATAGATCACATTCTCGGTCCTAAATGAGGCCTCAACTGTTATCAAAAGATTGGAATCATTCCCTGCATATTTTCAGACCACAATGCTCTGAAGCTAGAACTCAATCACAAGAGGAAAATTGGAAAGAACCAAAATACATGGAGACTAAACAGCATCCTTCTAAAGAACGAATGGGTCAACCAGGAAATTAAAGATGAATTGAAAAAAATCATGGAAACAAATGATAATAAAAACACAACAATTCAAAATCTGTGGGACACAACAAAGGCAGTCCTGAGAGAAAATATATAGTGGTACAAACCTTTCTCAAGAAACAAGAAAGGTCTCAGGTAAACAACCTAACCCTACACTTAAAGGAGCTGGAGAAAGAACAAGAAAGAAACCCTAAACCCAGAAGAAGAAGAGAAATCATAAAGATCAGAGCACAAATCAATGAAATAGAAAAAAAATAGAACAAATCAACGAAACTAGGAGCTTGTTCTTTGAAAGAATTAATAAGATTGATAAACCCATGGCCAGACTTAACAAAAAGAAAAGAGAAAGGACCCAAATAAATAAAATCATGCATGAAAGAGGAGAGATCACAACTAACACAAAAGAAATACAGACAATTATAAGAACATATTATGAGCAACTCTACACCAACAAATTTGACAATCTGGAAGAAAAGGATGCATTCCTAGAGACATATAAACTACCACAAGTGAACCAGGAAGAAATAGAACACCTGAACAGACTCATAACCAGTAAGGAGATTGAAACAGTCATCAAA
>NW_019160002.1:0-1182 GCF_002288905.1 Enhydra lutris kenyoni | reverse complement strand
ACCTTAGAATGTGGCTGTGGCTCTGGGGGCATGCAGGAATCTCCTAGTCTGAGGGTGGGTCCCCATTCTCAAGAGCAAGCTTTCCTTCTCCAGAAAAGAGGGATTCTATTGTATGGCTGGGGCCACACGTTGGGCCATAAGTTGGATTTCCAGAACAGGCCTGAGGGACAGAGGCCTGGAAACATAAGCTAGGTTCTGGATGTGGTTCTAGGAGCATGTCAGGTTCAATCTTCAGACTCAGGTCCATTGACGTGCGTTTCTTCCTGCAGGTAGGTGCTGAAGGTGTGTCAGTCAGACTGCGCATTTTTTCCAGCGCAGCCTATGAAATTGGTGTGGGTTCAGGTTCCTTGAAGGTTTCTCCCATTCTGGAAGGTTTGGGCAACTGAGATGTGCTGAGTTCCCTCGGGAGAGCAGGCCCAGTGATGCTGTTTGGTTCTGGAAGTTCCATCCTGGAGGGCATGTGGTCACGGCTTTGGGAAACAAGTTTCAGACATCAACTCGGGGAAGACTTAGGAGCGAAGTTATGGCAGGACCGATCTGCAGACCCTGAAAGCAGCTTCTCATGATTTGCAATTCGGATGCCTGGGAGCAGTAGAAGAGGCTTTTCTGTCTGGACTCTATATCTAGAATGGCCTCGGAATGATAGGGTTGCTACATGGGTCAATGGGAGGTTCTTCCTATCTGGGGTTTTTCCCCGTCTCCAAAGTGTTTGCTGTCTTTCTGGGGGAAGGGATGAGTGCTGTGTTCCACGTCAGGGGTCCCGCCTAAACAAGGATTCCAGAGTGGGGTTTTGGGTCACGTGGTCTGGAAAACCCAACAAAGGCTTCGGATTTGGGCCAAGAGGCACGAGAGGCCTTCTCTCTGGCTTCCTGGTCCAGCCCCCAACAGGGTGTGCTTTAAAGGGGTCTCAGGCTGAGGGTCACAAGGCCTGCTTGTGCCCAGCTGCCCCTCCTGAGTGGGCGTGGTCTCATGGGCCATGTAGCTGGCTCCCACTCTATAGTTATACAACCATCTCCACATCCACATTCCTGCCATATGGAAGGAGGAGGACTCTGCTGTGATTCAGGTTCCCCATAGGCAGGGATTTGCGCTACCTTCTGGGGTCAGATACCTGCATACCCAGGTTCGCAGGAGATGACGGGCTCTGACCAAGACAGAGCCCACCTGCAGGATATGGGTCGC
>NW_019160001.1:0-1182 GCF_002288905.1 Enhydra lutris kenyoni | reverse complement strand
TAGGAGATTGCTGCATGGCCCCAGAGCCACAGCCACATTCTAAGGTCTCCCAGGACACCAAGCAGCATTGGGACCCGTCAGACTGAGAACCTCTGTCAACTCAGATCACTTGGAACTTCGAACCAGAGGCAGCGGATCAAAGCTGCCCTGTTCCTTGGCTGCTGTGGTAACGCGAGGTGTGGTTTCCAGGCATCCATTCGGAGAGTCTGCTGTCGTATCTTTCCATGTGGGAGACCTCTAAGCTGACTTCCCCTGTCCCGCAGAAGGACACCTTGTGGTTTGGAACAGCTCACAAGCTCCAGCTTGGATAAGCCTCCAAGGCTTCTTGAGGACACCCGAGCATTCGTTGGCCATCCTGGACACAAATTCCAGTGTGAGCAGACATCTCAGCCTCGCCCATCCTCAGGTGCTGGAGATCTTGAAGCAGCTGCTGCACATTGGAACTGTCATGCCCTCGGCACTGAACATAACCATAGCTTGTGTTTTCAGATTTCGATCCTCACAAGCTTGACCAGCAGGCCCTCCACCTTGGGAATTCTGGAGTCACAAAGCTGCCTTCTACCTGCCCAACAGAAAGAAGAAATGTCCTACAGGTCTGCCCAAAACCCCAAATGAGCATCCAACCATACGGCCCTTAAGGGTACCCTGATATCATAGGTCGCCCTGTGAACTAATGGTTGTGTAACACTACCCGAGACCCAATCTCTTGTCGGCCAACCAGATAGCGGGACCCATATCCTGCTGGTGGGAACTGCCTTGGCCCGAGCCCGTTATTTCCATCCAACCTGGGTATGCATGTATCTGACCCCAGAAGGTAGTGCAAAACCCAGCCCTTGTGTGTACCTTAAGCACAAGAGAGTACCACTCCTTCCCCATGGCAGGAAAGTGGATGTTGATACGGTTGTACTACTTTCCGAGTTGGAGCCACCTGCATGGCCCATGAGACCACGCCCACTCAGGAGGGTCCACTGGGAACAAACAGGCATTGTGACTCTTCGCCTGAGAGCCCTTTCAAGCACAACCTGTCGGGGCAGGACCAGGATCCCACAGAGAGTACCTATTGTGCCCCTAGACCCGAATCCGAACCCTTGGTGGGGTTGTCCAGGCCACGTGACCCACAACCCGTCTCTGGAATCCTGTTTGGGCAAGACCCCTGAGATGGAAAAGAGCACTCTTCCCTTT
>NW_019160000.1:0-1183 GCF_002288905.1 Enhydra lutris kenyoni | reverse complement strand
TTCCTGGCAGGCCAGGAGCTTGAGAGTGAGTGTGAGGACACTGTGCAGTCCACACTGGTGGCTGCATGTGTTCACTCATTTTAGACCCAAAGATGCGTCCAGATTTAAAGTGAGGGTACAGAAAACAATTTACCATGCTAATGGACATCAAAAGAAAGCTGGGGTGGCAATCCTTACATCAGATCAAGTAGATTTTAAGCCAAAGACTTAATAAGACATGAGAAAGACACAGTATCATATGTAAAGGGTCTATCCAACAAGAAGATCTAACAGTTTTAGATATCTATGCCCCTAACATGGGAGCAGCCAATTATATAAACCAATTAAAAACAAAATCAAAGAAACACATCAACAATAATACAATAATAGTGGGGGACTTTAACAAACCCCTCACTGAAATGGACAGATCATCTAAGCAAAAGATTAACAAAGAATAAAGGCTTTAAATGACAAACTGGACCAGATGGACATCACAGATATATTCAGAACATTCCATCCCAAAGCAACAGAATACACTTTCTTCTCTAGTGCACATGGAACATTCTCCAGTATAGATCACATCCTGGGTCACAAATCACGTCTCCACTAGTACCAAAAGACTGGGATAATTCCCTGCATATTTTCAGACCACAATGCTCTGAAGCTAGAACTCAATCAGAAGAGGAAAGTTGGAAGGAATTCAAATACATGGAGGCTAAAGAGCATCCTACTAAAGAGTGAATGGGTCAACCAGGTAATTAAAGAAGAATTGAAAAAATTCATGGAAACAAATGAAAATGAAAACACAACTGTTCAAAATCTTTGGGATACAGCAAAGGCAGCCCTGAGAGGAAAGTATATGGTGATACAAGCCTTTCTCAAGAACCATGAAAGGTCTCAAATACACAGCCTAACCCTACACCTAAAGGAGCTGAAGAAAGAACAGCAAAGAAAGCCCAAATCCAGCAGGAGAAGAGAAATCATAAAGATCAGAGTAGAAATCAGTGGAATAGAAACCAAGGAACAGTAGAAGAAATCGACAAAACTGGGAGCTGTTTCATTGAAAGAATTAATAAGATTGATAAACTCCTGGCCAGAATAATTAAAAAGAAAAGAGAAAGGACCCAAATTAATAAAATCATGAATGAAGGAGGAGAGATCACAACCAACACCAAAAAAATACAATTATAAGAATATATTATGA
>NW_019159999.1:0-1183 GCF_002288905.1 Enhydra lutris kenyoni | reverse complement strand
TCATTTGGGGATCAGGGTAATGCTGGCTTCATAGAAAGAGTCTGGAAATTTTCCTTGTGCTTCAATTTTTTGAAACAGCTTCAGGAGAATAGGTGTTATTTCTTCTTTGAAAGTTTGGTAGAATTCCCCAGGGAATCCATCAAGTCCTGGGCTCTTGTTTTTTGGGAGGTTTTTGATCACTGCTTCAATCTCGTTACTAGATATCGGTCTATTCAGGTTGTCAGTTTCTTCCTGGTTCAATTTTGGGAGTTTATAGTTTTCCAGGAATGCATCCATTTCATCTAGGTTGCTTATTAGCTTATTGGCATATAACTGTTGATAATAACTTCTGATGATTGTTTCTACTTCCTTGGTGTTAGTTGTGATCTCTCCGTTTTCACTCATAATTTTATTAATTTGGGCTTTCTCTCTTTTCTTTTGGATTAGTGTGGCCAATGGTTTATCGATCTTATTGATTCTTTCAAAAAACCGGCTTCTAGTTTCATTGATACGTTCTACTATATCTCTGGTTTCTACCGCATTGATCTCAGCTCTAATCTTGATTATTTCCCTTCTTATGTGTGGAGTTGGTTTGATTTGTTGTTGGTTCTCCAGTTCTTTAAGGTGTAGAGACAGCTGATGTATTCTGGATTTTTCAAATTTTTTGAGGGAGGCTTGGATGGCTATGTATTTTCCCCTTAGGACCACCTTTGCTGTATCCCATAGGTTTTGGACCGAAGTGTCTTCATTCTCATTGGTTTCCATGAATTGCTTAAGTTCTTCTTTGATCTCCTGGTTGATCCAAGCATTCTTGAGCAAGGTGGTCTTTAGCTTCCAGGTGTTTGAGTTCCTTCTGAACTTTTTCTTGTGATTGAGCTCCAGTTTCAAAGCATTGTGATCTGAGAATATGCAGGGAATAATGTCAGTCTTTTGTTATCGGTTGAGTCCTGATTTGTGACCCAGTATGCGATCTATTCTGGAGAAGGTTCCATGTACACTTTAGAAGAATGAGTATTCTGTTGTTTTAGGGTGGAATTTTCTGTATATATCTATGAGGTCCATCTGGTCCAATGTGTCATTCAATGCTCTTGTTTCTTTATTGATTTTCTGCTTCGATGATCTGTCTATTTCTGAGAGAGGCGTGTTAAGATCTCCTACTATGAATACATTAATAGTAGGAGATCTTAACACGCCTCTCTCAGAA
>NW_019159998.1:0-1183 GCF_002288905.1 Enhydra lutris kenyoni | reverse complement strand
GTCAATGTATTGTGGGCTACATTTATCATTCCATGCAGATTTCCATCTGAAACTAAGAGAACTATGACACATATTTTTCTTTTGAAATAACTCCTCATAAGTAGTTGTATGCATATTTTTAATATGAGGCACTATATTTAACATAAACTCTCACAGAATAGTTTGATTATTGAATATTTGCTGATAAACAGTTTGAGATCCTTGATCTTCTCTAGTTAAAATTTGCTGGAATTAGAGAAGTTGAAACATGGGGGTAGGATGGAGGAGAGAGCTAGGGGTCATCTTTAAATAAGAGGAGGCAGAACTCTGCATGGAAATCTGGAAAAAATAAATTATGTATTGTCTTAGTACTTTCAAGTTACTATAATAAACTGCCATAGACTGGGTGGCTTATAAAAAACAGAATTTACTTCTCATCCCTCTGGAAGCTGGGAAATCCAAGATCAAGGCGCTAGCAGATCTGGTGAGGATCTGCTTCCTCGTTTGTAGACAGATTTCTTGTCTCTGTGTTCTCACATGATGGAAGGGGCCAGAGAGCTCTGTGGAGTCTCTTTTATATGAATACTAATTCCACTCATGTGGACTCCACCCTCATGATCTAGGCACCTCGCAACACCCTGCCTCCAAATGCCAGCACATTGGGGATTAGATTTCAACATATGAATTTGTGGGAGAACACACACATTCAGTATATAGTATGTTATGTTTCAGGAATTTGTTTTAGACACAAAATATATATAGACGAAAAATGTCTTTCTACACTCAAGGACCTTAGCTATTTAGTAAGTGTCAACAATTTGCATGATTCTACTTAGCTCACTCATGTGGGAGAACAGTTAAGGCTTTTGGTAAAAAGCAAGAAAAACTGGCTCTGAATGGAAAATGATAACTTTTGGAAGGCTCTGGCATGGTTCACTAAATAAAACAGCTGCTGAAGAACTAGGCTGGAAAGGATAGGAAGATAGGATGCTCTGGGCATCCCATAACAGGGACTAATCTATAATTTTGATAAATCAGCTCCATAATTTTTCCCTTTCTTTGTCTCTCTCCTAAAAATGTAAAGTCCTAGGAAATAAATAGGATAAGAAGGACAAATCATTTTGTCTTGATAAATTCATCAATTCTTCTTTTACCACAATAATGGTGATAATAGATGCTAGGCAGCAAAAACCATAATATTTAC
>NW_019159997.1:0-1184 GCF_002288905.1 Enhydra lutris kenyoni | reverse complement strand
TGCCTGGGTGGCTCAGTTGGTTAAGCGACTGCCTTCAGCTCAGGTCATGATCCTGGAGTCCCGGGATCGAGTCCCGCATCAGGCTCCCAGCTCCACGGGGAGCCTGCTTCTCCCTCTGACCTTCTCCTCGCTCATGCTCTCTCTCACTGTCTCTCTCTCTCTCTCAAATAAATAAATAAAATATTTAAAAAAATTCAGAGCAATAGGGCAGATGAATAAAGATCAAAAGAGTAATAGGAAAATCATGTAGAAATGTCTATCCAGGTGCTTTGTCTATTTTTAAAACTGCATTATTTGAATTTTTTTGCTGTTGAGTTGTAGGAATTACTTATATATTTTGGATACTAACCCCTTATCAGATAGAGGGCTTGCAAATCTTTTCTCCCAGTTCATAAGTTAGCTTTTCGTTCTGTTGGTTGTTTCCTTCACTGTGCAAAGGCAATTTAGTTTGATGCAGTCTCCACTTTCTTATTTTTACCCTTTTTGCTTGTGCTTTTGGTGTCATATCAAGAAATCATTGCCAAGACCAATGTCAGTAACTTTTCCCCTATGTTTTCCTCTAGAACTTTCACATATAGGCACTGAAATATTTATTAAGAAGGTAGATCTCATATTAAGAGTTCTTGCCACACAAACACACACACCACACACACACACACACACGAACACAAGGAAACTTTTGGATGTGATGGATGTGTCTGTTATGCTAATGTTATGGTAATGTTTTCACAGGTGTATGCATATGTCCAAACTCATTGAATTATATACATTAAACATGTGCCACTTTTTGTATCTCAATTATACCTCAATAAGGATATTTTTCAAAAAAATTTAGAAATGCCTTTCTAGGCAGAATGAAGAGTGAAATAGTTACCTCTACCTAACATATGTCTGAGTCTCCTAGCAGCCAAGACCAAAAGAAAAAAAAATTATTTATTCAACACATAATTTTATGCTGAAGTTCTAGGGTGTTAGATCTCATTGGTCTTTTGGCTGAGTCTGAAGAAGGAAAATAAATATGGGTTTTTTTAAGTTTTTTTTTAAATTTAATTTTATTTTTTATAAACATATAATATATTTTTATCCCCAGGGGTACAGGTCTGTGAATCGCCAGGTTTACACACTTCACAGCACTCACCATAGCACATACCCTCCCCAATGTCCATAATCCCACACCCCCCCCC
>NW_019159996.1:0-1184 GCF_002288905.1 Enhydra lutris kenyoni | reverse complement strand
GGCATTAAAAGTATAGATTGCTCTAGGCAGTATAGACATTTTAACAATGTTTATTCTTCTGATCCAAGAGCATGGAATGGTCTTCCATCTTTTTGTGTCTTCTTCAATTTCTTTCATGAGTGTTCTGTAGTTCCTCGAGTACAGATCCTTTACCTCTTTGGTTAGGTTTATTCCCAGGTATCTTATGGTTCTTGGTGCTATAGTAAATGGAATCAATTCTCTTATTTCCCTTTTTGTATTCTCATTGTTAGTGTATAAGAAAGCCACTGATTTCCGTACATTGACTTTGTATCCTGCCATGTTGCTGAATTGTTGTATGAGTTCTAGTAGTTTGGGGATGGAGTATTTTGGGTTTTCCATATAAAGAATCATGTCATCTGCGAAGAGAGAGAGTTTGACTTCTCCATTGCCAATTTGGATACCTTTAATTTCTCTTTGTTGTCTGATTGCTGTTGCTAGGACTTCTAATACTATGTTGAACAAGAGTGGTGAGAGTGGACATCCTTGTCGTGTTCCTGATCTCAACACACACAAAACAGACAATCATATAAAAAGATGGGCAGAAAATATGAACAGACACTTCTCCAATGAAGACATATAAATGGCTATCAGACACATGAAAAAAATGTTCATCATCACTAGCCATCAGGGAGATTCAAAATAAACCACATTGAGATACCACCTTACACCACTTAGAATGGCCAAAATTAGCAAAAAAGGAAACAACACGTGTTGGAGGTGATGTGGAGAAAGGGGAACCCTCTTACACTGTTGTTGGGAATGCAAGTTGGTGCAGCCACTTTGGAGAACAGTGTGGAGATTCCTCAAGAAATTAAAAATAGAGCTTCCCTATGACCCTGCTATTGCACTACTGGGTATTTACCCCAAAGATACAGATGTAGTGAGAAGAAGGGCCATCTGTACCCCAATGTTTATAGCAGCAATGGCCACAGTTGCCAAACTGTGGAAAGAACCAAGATACCCTTCAATGGACGAATGGATAAGGAAGATGTGGTCCATATACACTATGGAGTATTATGCCTCCATCAGAAAGGATGAATACCCAACTTTTGTAGCAACATGGACGGGACTGGAAGAGATTATGCTGAGTGAAATAAGTCAAGCAGAGAGAGTCAATTATCATATGCTCCACAAATAAGTGAAACCATATGATAATTGACTCT
>NW_019159995.1:0-1185 GCF_002288905.1 Enhydra lutris kenyoni | reverse complement strand
TTTAAAGATTTTATTTATTTATTTGACAGACAGAGATCACAAGTAGGCAGAGAGGCAGGCAGAGAGAGAGGAAGGGAAGCAGTCTCCCTGCTGAGCAGAGAGCCCGATGTGGGACTCGATCCCGGGACCCTGAGATCATGACCTGAGCCGAAAGCAGTGGCTCAACCCACTGAGCCACCCAGGCGCCCCAAATCAGGACTTTTAAAAGTCTGCTCCACTGAGGGACATCGCTCCAGAGGCTAAACCAGGGTGAAGCCCACACGGGGTCAGCGTGGCCTCAGGTTCCGCAGGGTCACAGAAGGATCGGGGGTGTCTGAGTGTCGCAGAGCTCGCAGGTATTAGAACAGGGAAGCCGGCTACAGAGACACAGCAGAGGAGTGAGCTCACAGCTCGGGGTTACCTTGAACCAGTCGCAGGCTCAGTGAGCTCGGAGCGCAACCGGAGGCCAGGGTGACGGGAGTGATTGGGCTCTTTTCTCTGAGGGCGCACTGAGGAGTGGGGCCCTGAGCTCTCGGTTCCTCCTGACCGGAGACCGGAGGCCGCCATTTTCATTCCCATCGTCCTGAACGCTACAGAAGGCGCTCAGGGAACAAAAGCTTCGGAAAGCAAACCCTAGCAGATTACTCAGCCTGGCCCCTGGTAAGGGCGGTGCAATCCCGCCTGGGGCAAAGACACTTGAGAATCACTACAACAGGCCCCTCCCCCAGAAGATCAACAAGAAATCCAGCCCGGACCAAGATCACCTACCAAGGAGTGCAGTTTCAATACCAAGGAGAGCAGCGGAATTCCAGAGGAGGAGAAAGCAAAGCACGGAACTCATGGCTTTCTCCCCATGATTCTTTAGTCTTGCAGTTAATTTAATGTTTTTTTCTTTTTCAATATTTTTTTTCTCTCTTCTTCTGCTAAATTTTTTTAACTTTTACACTTTTTCTTTTTTTATTAACGTTTTTTAACAAGTTTATCTAATGTATATATATTCTTTTCTTTTTTATATTTTTCTTTATTTGTTTTCTTTTTTTAATTATTTCTTTCTTTCTTTCTTTTTTTTCTTTCTGAACCTCTTTTTATCCCCTTCCTCCCCCCTCACGATTTGGGATCTCTTCGGATTTGGTAAATTTTCCTGGGGTCTTTGCCACCCTTTTAGTATTTTACTTGCTCCTTCATATACTCTTATCTGGACAAAAT
>NW_019159994.1:0-1185 GCF_002288905.1 Enhydra lutris kenyoni | reverse complement strand
AAAACTTCTCGGGGACCGAGAAAATAAAAGAAGAGAAAAGAGTCTCCACGTGAAAACGATGTGAAACTTTGGGTTTTTGAGATAGAATTTGTATGAGAGTATGGCTTTGGAGAAAACCCGGCAAACAAGGAGTTGATGGAGCTTTGCCTACGGTTTTCAGATATTATTGCCAAAGACTTAAATGTCACTTGGTTTGGACCAGGTTAGAGGGATGGGCTCTAGTAGGGGTCCGCTTCGACTTTCTTCCATCTCGCTTCACACGAATATCGTCTCTCTGACAGATCTCAGTAGCATCCCACTTCTCAGCTTAAAAAGAATAAAAGGGTAGACTCGCATAAGAGAAAAGGCGCCTCTGTCTAAGGATATATTTTGGTGTCCTAGGTGTTTGAAGGGGAAGGGTGGTGCCATGAGCTCCGTCCTGTCATTTCATCATTGTTCCTAGCATCCCTGAGGGATAGTGTGATGAGGGCGGAAGGTTCCATTTCTTTGGAAGCAAGGTCATGGAGATATGTAGAGGAAGACCTAAGATGACCCAGTTTGAGATGTGGAAAGCATGAGTGTGGCAAAGAAGGCCGCAACCAGCCCAAGAAGGAAGTAGCAAGGATGATAACAAAAAGTGGAGGAAAGTTATATTAGAACAAAATCTTAGGGAAGTCTGGACAGAAAGTCGCTGGAAGAAGTCGCTTCCGTTTTCTCTGCGGGGAACTGGCGGGAGAGGTACATTCCCCTTTGGGAGTAAAGGGCAAGTGTGTTTGAAACGAGCAGTCCATTCTACGGTTTTCTCAGGTGTTGCTGGACGTCCAGTTTCCACGACCCTCAATGCTGGCAGCCTAGGCAGCACTGGAGCGGGCCCCGCCTTCACCACCAACCCTGGCCACATACCAGGTAAAGCCAGTTCCCAACAACGGAGCCCTTCGATGCCTGAGCAACTGGTTTCAGGCAGGGCTGCTCAGTGCCATAGAGTCCAGACTAACAGACATCTGACCCGTTACCTCGGCTGGTGATAGCACGTATACCCGATTCCAGCAGGTTTCCCCGTCTTCTGGGCTTGCCCTTGATGTTGTTGTTGTTGTTGTTGTTGTTGTCGTCGTTCTCTTGACCCTGAAGAGAAAGGCACAAGGGACACAGGCTTCAGAGCAGGCGAGACCAAGAAGTGATTGAAAGGCCATGTCTTGCATAGCTTCC
>NW_019159993.1:0-1185 GCF_002288905.1 Enhydra lutris kenyoni | reverse complement strand
GTACCTCGAGAGTCACTGTTTTTTACTCTGTTTGCAGGAGGGAGGGGGATGAAGAGGATGAATTGCAGAGTATTTTTTTTTCTTTTTAACAAAAATGGGTAGAATCAGGTTTTGTAACCTACTGGTCACCTGGGTACCCCACCCCATTCCTCCAGAGCCTCGTAATCATCAGGATTTTGCTTGTTTCTTTTACCCAAGCTCCCATACTCTCCAAGCTGGAAGCAAACATCCCATTTTCTACTTCCTGGAAGGCTATACTTTGGTGAAGCTTCAGTTCTAGTCTCTCAGCCAGTTCCCCTTTCATTTTCTTTTCATTTTCTTTCTTTCATTTCTTTAATTTTCATTCTGGCCTCCTCCCTCCAGGTTTGCACCGCCTTTCCTTATGTACAAATGGGGATGGTAGGAAAGAGTGTCTGAGAAGCCCTTACAGTTTTTAAAAAAGATTTTATTTATTTATTTGACAGAGAGAGCACAAGTAGGCAGAGCTTCAGGCAAAGGGAGAGGGATAAGTAGGCTCTCTGCTCAGCAGAGAGCCTGATGATGGACTCGATCCCAGGATCCTGGGAGCATGACTTGAGCCGAAAGCAGCCACTCAACCGACTGAACAACCCAGTCACCCCCAAATATTTTTTAGTATCTTCTTTTCAGTACTTCAAGGGGAACCAAACATCTTCACCAGAACTCTCAAAGATGAATGAAAAACCAGTAATAATTTGCTACAGAAATGACAAACATCTATTTTTTGTACTGCATCTAAACAAGTAAATTTGAAAAATTAACATTATGGTAAACATAAGAATTTGCTGGAGGTAATCTTTTGAAAGTTGATGCTTGTATACTTTTATATCTCGGTCAAGCAAGGCACCATAGAATCATAGTGACCATCCATATTCTATATAAAAACTCTCAATTCTTTTAAGAACATGAAACAAGGGGTGCCTGAGTGGCTCAGTTGTTAAGCATCTGTCTTAGGCTCAGGTTATGATCCCATGGTCCTGGGATTGAGACCCACATCGGGCTCCCTGTTTGGTGGGAAGCCTGCTTCTCCCTCTCACTCTTTTTGCTTCTGTCCCTCTCTTGCAATGTCTTCTCTGTCAAATATATAAATAAAATCTTAAAAAAAAAAAGGACATGAAATAAATTCTCCAGGGAGAGGGAAGAGAATAAAGTTCAAAATTAGAATAA
>NW_019159992.1:0-1185 GCF_002288905.1 Enhydra lutris kenyoni | reverse complement strand
ACACACCTAAAGAGAGAATTGTCTGGGCTCTCTCTCTCTCTCTCTCTGATGTCCATTGATTTTCATTTAAAAATAATGATTCTGTTGGATTCAGGCTCTACCTTTATGACTTCATTTCATCTTAATTACCTCCCTAAGACTTTATCTCCAAATACCATCACATTGGGGATTTTAACTTCAGTATATGGATTGAGGGGAGGACCCACAATTCAGGACACTTTCTTTGAGAAAAGAAAATTATCTCAAAAATAATCTTTTCTTTATCTAACATTCCTGATGACTGCCATTTCTATTGTTAGATATGAAGATATCAATTGATATTAGGACCTTACACTAAGTGAAATAATAAGACAGAAGGACAAATACTACCTTAAACACTTACATGAATCTAAGGCAGTCAAATTCAGAGAAGGAAGGAGTAGAATGGTGGTTGCCATTGAGGGACAAATGGGGAGGTATTAGTCAAAGGGTAAGGAGTTTCAGCTATTTGGTTGAGTAAGTCCTAGAGATCTACTGCACAGCATAGTGCTTATAGTTAACAATATTGTGTACTTAAAAATTTGCCAAGAGGATAGCTCTTATGTTGAGTGTGTTTTTTTTCTAAGATTTTATTTATTTATTTAACAGAGAGAGAGAGAAAGGGAACACAAGCAGGGGGAGTGGGAGAGGGAGAAGCTGACTTCCCGTGGAGCAGGGAGCCCGACACGAGGCTAGATCCCAGACTTTGGGTTCATGACCTGAGCCAAAGGCAGATGCTTAAGGACTGAACCACCTTGGAGCCCCTTATGTTGAGTGTTTTTATCCTCGAGAGAGAGAGAGGAAAAAAAAAAAAAAAGTATGCAATAAGAAAGAGCAGGAAAAAATTGGGAGGTGGTGGATATACTAATGGCCTACATTGTGGTTATGGTTTCCTGATATATAGTTACCTCCAAAGTTATTAGGTTGAGCATATTAATTGTGGATAGCTTTTTGTATATGATTCTTACCTCAGTAAAGTGCTTTTAAAAGGCAAGTTATGGGGGCGCCTGGGTGGCTCAGTGGGTTAAAGCCTCTGCCTTCGGCTGGGGTCATGGTCCCAGGGTCCTGGGATCGAGCCCCGTGTCAGGCCCTCTGCTCAGCAGGGAGCCTGCTTCCTCCTCTCTCTCTGCCTGCTTCTCTGTGATCTCCGTCTGTCAAATAAATAAG
>NW_019159991.1:0-1186 GCF_002288905.1 Enhydra lutris kenyoni | reverse complement strand
AAACCATTGGCCACACTAATCCAAAAGAAAAGAGAGAAAGCCCAAATTAATAAAATTATGAATGAAAGGGAGAGATCACAACTAACACCAAGGAAGTAGAAACAATCATCAGAAGTTATTAACAACAGTTATATGCCAATAAGCTAAGAAACCTAGATGAAATGGATGCATTCCTAGAAAACTACAAACTCCCAAAATTGAACCAGGAAGAAATTGACAACCTGAATAGACTGATATCTAGTAATGAGATTGAAGCAGTGATCAAAAACCTCCCAAAAAACAAGAGCCCAGGACCTTATGGATTCCCCGGGGAATTCTACCAAACTTTCAAAGAAGAAATAACACCTATTCTCCTGAAGCTGTTTCAAAAAATTGAAGCAGAAGAAAAACTTCCAGACTCTTTCTATGAAGCCAGCATTACCCTGATCCCCAAACCAGGCAAAGACCCTACCAAAAAGGAGAATTTCAGACCAATATCACTGATGAATATGGATGCTAAGATTCTCAACAAGATCCTAGCAAACAGGATCCAACAGCACATTAAAAAGATTATCCACCATGAGCAGGTGGGATTCATTCCTGGGCTACAAGGATGGTTCAACATTCACAAATCAATCAATGTGATAGAACAAATTAATATGAGAAGGGAGAAGAACCACATGGTCCTCTCAATTAATGCAGAAAAAGCATTTGACAAAATCCAGCATCTGTTCCTAATTAAAACACTTCAAAGTATAGGGATAGAGGGAATATTCCCGAACTTCATAAAATCTATCTATTTAAGACCCACAGCAAATATCATCCTCAATGGGAAAAAGCTCACAGCCTTCCCATTGAGATCAGGAACAGGACAAGGACGCCCACTCTCACCACTTTTCAACATAGTATTAGAAGTCCTAGCAACAGCAATCAGACAACAAAGAGAAATAAAAGGTATCCAAATTGGCAATGATTAAATCGAACTCTCTCTCTTCACAGATGACATGATTCTTTATATGGAAAACCCAAAAGACTCCACCCCCAAACTACTAGAACTCATACAGCAATTCAGTAACGTGACAGGATACAAAGTCAATGTACAGAAATCAGTGGCTTTCTTATACACTAACAATGAAAACACAGAAAGGGAAATTAGAGAATCGATTCCATTTACTATAGCACCAAGAACCATAAGATACCTGGGAAT
>NW_019159990.1:0-1186 GCF_002288905.1 Enhydra lutris kenyoni | reverse complement strand
TACTTCAGGAAATAGAGGGAAAAAAATACTTTTCAAACCTTAAATCTAGAGTAAAGAGCCATCGATCGAAGCAGAGGACAGTCATCAGTCACGGAGAATCTGGACTCCTCCTCCCCCGTCGTTGGTTCTGGAGCCCTTAAACACGTTTTCTTTTTTCACTGCTACTGATATTCTTATGCATATTTTCCAAATACAAACTAAAGTGCCTTGTTCTACTCCATCTATACACGAGAGAGGAATACCTAAGAAATGTGGTAGTATATTCCATAGCTGAGTTGTGAGACCTATACTTCCTTTTCCCTCCATTCCTCTGCACTGTTTTTTTGTTTGTTTGTTTGTTTGTTTGTTTCCCCTTTCTCCTTATTCTTTCTCCTATCAGTACCAGAATTAGTTTTGTGTGTAAAGGAGGGCAGACAGTGCCTCCGATGCTAATGGAGTTTAATTTCTAGCTGAAACATTTCTTACGAATGCTTAAAACATTAAAGAGAGATCTAAATAATTTCAGCCGGAGAGGGAGTTACATCTTTCCTGAACTTGGCATTCATTCATTCAACAACTATTTTCTGTATGCCTGTGATGTGCAGGGCACATTGCACAAATCCATATATTAATTGGAAATTGTCCATGCCTACCTGTAGGAGGAATAAATAATTAATTCAGATTAGAATTATGTAAAAATATCATGAGCCTATTTGTAGTGCCAGGAATTCTCCCTGGAAGATACATGGTACTTGAGTTGGATCTAATAAACAAAAACAACAACAACAGAACATCTTACCCTGTAAGAATAGAAGAAAGGACATCCCAAGAAGAAAGAAGAGTGAGTTCAAATGCAGAGAGATAATATTTTGGGAAATACCAAGAAGCGTGGTAGATGATATATTTAAACTTTTTTTTAGCTCAAAGCACAGCTTATCACTGACTTTCTCCACTCTTAGCAAACCATCTTCCTTTCTTAGGAAACCATCCCAGCTTTCTCTAGTCACTCCAGACTGAGGACCTGGTACAGCTTTGCCCAGACTCTGGTCTATTCCTGACTAGAGTAAAAAGCTTTATTGACTACTTGGGTGCCAGGAATGGGTAACCCTGGGATCAGTCCTGTTAATGTAGATCTAGGGCAGCTATGCCAAGATAAGCCGTGATGATCAGGAGGGCCCTGAGCTACAGAACACCTCTACCTTCTTCT
>NW_019159989.1:0-1186 GCF_002288905.1 Enhydra lutris kenyoni | reverse complement strand
CCCTCTAACTGGATTTCCCCTGTCCCGCTGAAGGACACCTTGCTGTTTGGAGCAGCTCACAAGCTCAAGCTTGGGAAAACCGCCAAGGTTTCTTGAGGCCACACGAGCATTCGTTGGCCATCATGGATACAAATTCCAGTGTGAACAGACATCTCACACTGGAACGTCCTCAGGTGCATGAGATCTTGAAACAGCTGCTGCTCATTGGAACTGTCATGCCCTCGGCACTGAACATAACCATAGGTTGTGTTTTCAGATTTCGATCCTCTCAAGCCTTGCCAACAGGCCCTCCGCCTTGGGAATTCTGGAGTCACAAAGCTGCCTTCTACTTGGCCTACAGAAAGAAGAAATGTCCTACAGGTCTGCCCAAAACACCTATGAGCGTCCAACCACTTGGCCCTCAAACGCACCCTGATAACATAGGTCGCCCTGTGAACTAATGCTCTGTGTAACACAGCCCGAGACCCAATCTCCTGTCGGCCAGCCAGATAGCGGGAACCATATCCTGCTGGTGGGAAATGCCTTGGTCTGAGCCCGTTATTTCTATCTAACCTGGGTATGCAGGTATCTGACCCCAGAAGGTAGTGCAAAACCCTTCCCTTGTGTGTACCTGAAGCACAAAAGAGTACTCCTCCTTCCTCATGGCAGGAAAGTGGATGTTGATATAGTTCTTCTACTTTCAGACTGGGAGCAACCTGCATGGCCCATGAGACCACGCCCACTCAGGAGGGGCAGCTAGGCACAAGCAGGCTTTGTGTCCCTCAGCCTGAGACCCCTTTAAAGCACACCCTGTTGTGGGCAGGACCAGGAAGCGAGAGAGCAGGACTCTCGTGCCTATTGGCCCAAATCCTAACACTTGGTGGGGTTGTCCAGGCCACGTGACCCACAACCCCACTCTGGAATCCTTGTTGGGGCTGGAAACCCTGACGTGGAAAACAGCACTCTTCCCTTTCCCCAGTAAGACAGCAAACTCATGGGAGCGTGGCAGAATCCCCAGAATGGGAGATCCTCCCATGGACCCATGTACGTTCACTATCATTACGAAACCATCCTAGGTATACAGTCCAGAGAGAAAAGACTCTGCTACTGCCTCCCAGGGCACCCGAATTTCAAATCCTGAGGAGCTGCTTTCAGGGTCTGCATATCCGGCCTTCCATAATCTCGCCCCTAATTCTTCCCTGAGTTG
>NW_019159988.1:0-1186 GCF_002288905.1 Enhydra lutris kenyoni | reverse complement strand
CCCTGGTGCTGATAAAGTCCATGAGGGTTGGCCAATTCAGATATTTCAGCAGATATTAAAGCTAATTCAAAACCTACGTGCACACCTGCAGTGGCGGGGGTGATGGGGTGGGCAGAGGGAGAGAGAATCTCCAGCAGACCCCAGGCTTGATGCAGAGCCTGATGTGTGGCTCAATCCCACCACCCCGAGATCATGACCTGAGCTGAAATCAAGAGTTGGATGCTCAACCAATGGAGCCACCCACCCAGCCCTCTTTCATCTATTGCCTGTGTAAATTATTGTAGTAAACGTTGGATTTGCCATTGGGTCGCACCGTGGACCTCTGTTTTCAGTTCTTTTTTTTTCCTTCTATCTCCTCCCCAGTATCCAGGTTTCTTTCCGTCTTGCTTTCATGTCCCCTCCCCTTTTCTTTTTTGCGTCACTGGATAAACTCTGGGTGCAAGTAGGTGGGGGAACCCTCTGCTTCCTCCTCCACAGAGATTCAAATCAGTACCATGGGGGTTGGGGTCTGCCACAGCTGCCTGCCACAGGACAGTGGTGGCTTTCTTATGGTTTTGGAACCCCGGGCTTGCGTCAGCTCCAACCAACTCCTCGTCATGCGGCTGGGGGACCGTGGGTGGGTTTCCCCTGTAACTGAGGGTCAGGATCCTCACTGCAGATAGGCAGAGGTGGCCCACGGGCCCAGCGGGCAATGGGCTGAAATGGGTTTGCTACAGCCCTGCCTTTTCTTCATTTCTTTTATGCTTTCTCTACAGATTCCCTTGGAATATTTTTATTTCTACCTGCATAAAGCCCCAGCATTCACTTTCTGGCCATTCATGGTGCAGACTTTCTGGGGACTTATAGGGATGGGCTGGGGAGGCTGACGGCCCACCTCATAGGGAGCCATCTCTTCCTCCAAGGAATGTCAGTCAGTTTGCTTGGGGTCAGGGTCCACCTCCAGGAAGGTCCCACTGCTGAGGGGTTGGGTGGGGTCTGGCAGGCGGGTGATCCAGAATTGGTCCTTCTGCACACTGTAAGCAGCTGCGCTAAGCCCAGACACACTGGCTGGGGGCTTGGCATGGGGACAACAGCCACGTGCCAAATCCTCCTTCCCCGTTTCCCCCAGTTCCTAGGCCACGAACTGCCATGTATCCTGATCACGTATCCTGATGCCCTTGGGGGTCAGGAGAGCACATGTGCCAGC
>NW_019159987.1:0-1186 GCF_002288905.1 Enhydra lutris kenyoni | reverse complement strand
AGATTCAAGAGCATGGCTCAAAGGATGGATGCCTGGAAACCCCATCTCGCATTCCCCCTGGCTCCTAGGGACGAGCTACCCAGGGGGCTGAGTTGAAATGGACTCTCATGCTGATGGGTCATAATGCGGGTTGGTGTCCATGGAGACCCTGGAATGTGACTGTGGTTCAGGGTCCCTACAGGATTCTCCTACCCAGAGAGTTTTACACAGCTACCAATAGCAAGATTCCCATGTGGAGACGAGAGGTGTTCTGTTTTGTGCCTCAGGAAACCCCCATATGCTGGTACTCGAGTCCAGGCCTCTGAGTAGAGATGCCTGCCAACCTAAGCCAGCGTTCAGATTAGGGCCTAGGGGCCTGTCCGGTTCAATCTTCTGTCTCTGGGGACATCTGTCTGTGGATCTGAGTGGAGGTAGTTGTTCAGGTTGCGTCAGAAATGCCTTTTTGTCCATATGCAATTGGGATGGGCTCTGAGGCCTTATAGTTTTCTCCTAAATCTGAAGGGTTGTGGCCAATGGAATTGGCACCTTTCCATCAAGAGGGCAGGCATAGTCCTGCAGTGTGGCTCCAGAGGCCCCAGCCTGGAGGGTGTGTGGGCCAGGGCTGTGGGATCAGAAATCTGAAAACACAATCTCGGGTTAGGTTTCAGGCCGAGGATATGGCAGGCCTGATCTATAGACTGTGAGGGGAGCTCCTCGGGATATGAAAGAAGGCCGAATGTGAGGCAGTAGTTCAGGCTTTTGTATCTGGATTTTGTGTCAAGGATTGCCAAGGAATGTGGAGATGGCCTCATGGGCCATGGACAATTCTCCCTGTCTGGGGATTTGGCCTGGCTCCCAATCATTTGGGGTCATTGTGTGGGAAGGCAGGAGTCCTTTTTCTGTCCCGGGGTTCCCTCCAAAAGAGCAGAGCCCCAGGTATGGGCGACTGGAAAACCCCACCTTTGTTTAGGTTTGGGGCCTAGGGACATGGCAAGCCCAATAATCGGGCTCTTGGTCCAGTTACTGAGAGGCCTCATTTGAAAACGGGGCTGAGGCTGAAGGTCACAATGCGTGTTTGTGCCCAAGGCGGCCCTCAAGCATGGGCATGGCTCCATGGGCCATGCAGGTTTCTCTGACTCTGAGGGATTGACTTTGACCCGATCCTGACAGCAAGGTTTCTTGCCATGGGGAAAGAGGAATTCTCTTT
>NW_019159986.1:0-1186 GCF_002288905.1 Enhydra lutris kenyoni | reverse complement strand
CAGAAGCCCTGCTCTCAAATCCTTCCATATGGGGGACGCATGAACCAAAAAACAGGGCTCCACATATCCCCAGTATAGGCCAACCTATTTAGAGCTCTGCAAAAACAACAGAACTGGAGGAAACTCCATGACCCCATGAGGCCACTCCCATATTCGGCAGATCCCCGGTTACAAACTCCAATGTGAGCAACCTCCTGACACTCACCTTAACCTCAGATCCCCGGGAGCTCGCTGCAGCATCTGTAGATTGGGCATGCGATGCCCTAGGCCCTAACCCTAACCCGTGCTTTGTTTTCAGAATTCCTGGGACACAAGCTATCCAGATAGAGAACTCAGGAGCCAACCACGGGAATCTGCCTAACCTACAGAAGGAAACCATGCTCAAAGGAGCTGCGGAGAACACCCAGATTAGGAGAAATCTGTAGGTCAATGAGGCCACGCCCATTTATGGAACTCGACCCTGGACCCCAATACACATTCTTTCCCTCAGCCTGAGCCACGACCTCGAGACACCCACCCACAAAGCTGACCCAGAGTCAGCAGATGGGGCCTGGCATGCTCCTAGTCCATGATGGTAAGCATAGGTTGGGTTTTCAGTCATCCATACCCAGAACTGTTCTCTTGAATCCCTCTATATGTGGACTCCAGAGCCATACAACAGGACTCCATCGCTCCCCCAGAATGAAACCATACTATTTGTAGCTGCACAAATCCCCCAGAGCACGTGAAACCTCCATGGAGCAAGGAGGCCACACACACTTTCAGCAACCATCGTTGAAAGATATTCTAGTCTGGTCTGAGGGAATGCCTGACACTCACCATAACTTCAAATTCTGGGGACGTCGCCTCAGCATCTGCAGATAGGGGATCCACGTCCTATACCCTAATCATACACCAAGCTTGGGTTGTCAGAATTCCATCCCTTGAGTTCTGTATTGCAAACACTGCTGGGACTCCAGAGCCACAACACAGGACTCTCCCTGCCCTCTCGATGGAAACTGTGCCTATGGCATGGCACAAAACACCTAGATTAGGGGAATTCTACAGGGCCCCGATGCCCCCCCCCCAACTTTCACACGCCACCCTGTAACTAATACAAAGTCTGACATAATCTGAGGCCTGTCCTCCAATTAGCTACCGGGACATCTGGCCCCAGAGGCAGCAGACTGAACCTGCCATTACACTC
>NW_019159985.1:0-1187 GCF_002288905.1 Enhydra lutris kenyoni | reverse complement strand
AAACCAGCTTCTAGTTTCATTGATATGTTCTACTCTATCTCTGGTTTCTACCTCATTGATCTCTGCTCTAATCTTGATTATTTCCCTTCTTATGTGTGGAGTTGGTTTGATTTGTTGTTGATTCTCCAGTTCTTTAAGGTGTAGAGACAGCTGGTGTGTTCTGGATTTTTCAATTTTTTTGAGGGAGGCTTGGATGGCTCTGTATTTCCCCCATAGGACTGCCTTTGCTGTCTCCCATAGGTTTTGGACCAAAGTGTCTTCATTCTCATTGGTTTCCATGAATTGTTTCAGTTCTTCTTTGATCTCCTGGTTCATCCAAGCATTCTTAAGCAAGGTGGTCTTTAGCTTCCAGGTGTTTGAGTTCCTTCTGACCTTCTCCTTGTGATTGAGCTCCAGTTTCAAAGCATTGGGATCTGAGAATATGCAGGGAATAATCTCAGTCTTTTGGTATCGGTTGAGTCCTGATTTGTGACCCAGTATGTGGTCTACTCTTAAGAAGGTTCCATGTGCACTTGAGAAGAATGAGTATTCTATTGTTTTAGGGTGGAATATTCTATATATATCTATGAGGTCCATCTGGTCCAATGTGTCATTTAATGCTCTCGTTTCTTTATTGATTTTCTGTGTCGATGATCTGTCTATTTCTGAGAGAGGCATGTTAAGATCTCCTACTATTAATGTATTCATATCAATATGACTCCTTATCTTGATTAACAGTTTTCTTATGTAATTGGCTGCTCCCATATTGGGGGCAGAGATATTTACAATTGTTAGATCATCTTGGTGGATAGTCCCTTTAAGAATGATGTAGTGTCTTTCTGTATCTCTGACTACAGTCTTTAGTTTAAAATCTAATTTATCTGATATGAGAATCGCTACCCCGGCCTTCTTTTAAGGCCCATTGGAATCAAAGATGCTTCTTCATCCCTTCACTTTAGTCTGGGTGTATCTTTAGGTTCAAAATGGGTCTCTTGTAGACAACATATGGATGGGTCCTGTCATTTTATCCAATCTGCAACCTTTTGCTATTTTATGGGTGCATTTAGGCCATTCACATTGAGAGTGATTATTGATAGATACGTTTTTATTGACATCGTGTTACCTTTGAAGTCTTTCTTTCTGTAGATTGCCTCTATATTTCCGTTCAATGCTATTCTTAGGATTTTTCCTCTTTTATAGAACCCCCC
>NW_019159984.1:0-1187 GCF_002288905.1 Enhydra lutris kenyoni | reverse complement strand
ACCATTTGCTTCCTAATCCATCCAGAATTTATTCATATGTAAGATATGAATCTGGTTTTTTTTTGTTTTGTTTTGTTTTTTTTCTTTGCTTTTTAAAACAAATGGTCAACTTCTCTAATATCATTAGGCTAGGGACAACATGGGAGGTTGGACAGTGAGTCACTTAAAGCACCAAAGCCATGGTATCCCCTGCAAATAATGTTTCTAGCTCAGAGAACATGGGTCTGAGAAATTCATACTTCTCATTTTTCAGGAAAAGAAGAAAGGTTTCTTAGTATCCTCAATATAAGTGTCTAATTTTAGCAAGGTCAAAGCACAGTAGTATTTGACCCTTTTCTGCAATTTCACTTCACCCCATCCACCCTCACCTTTTCCATTCCAGAATACCTGTGGTTTTCTTTCCTTATTGTTTTAATAATCTTACTTTCTCTTCTCTTTTAGGATGTTCACAGTCACATAAGGTCTTTCTCCTTTGGCACCTCAGTTCAATTCTACTCATTCATCAATGATGCTTTATTTGTTTGTTTGTTTTTATTGAGTATTGCTGACACACAATGTTACATTAGCTTCAGGTGTACAACACTGCAGTTCAGCAAGTCTATACATTGTGCTATGCTCACCATAAGAGTAGTTATCACCTGTAACCATACAACAGGATTACAATAGCATTGACTACATTCCCTCCGCTGTACATTTTATTCCTGTGACTTATTTATTCCATAACTAGAAGCCTGTACCTCCCACTCTTCTTCCCCCATTGTGCCCATCGCGCCAACATCTTTCACCTGGCATTTGTGATTTTGTCGTCATATGTGTTCTCTGTATTGTTCTCTGTATTGATGGGTCTGTTTCTGCTTTGTTTTCTGGTTTACTTGTTCGTTTTGCTTTTTGGATTCTACATATAAGTGAAAGTATATGGTGTTCGTCTTTCTCTATCTGGCATATTTCACTTGGCAGAGTATACTCTGTGTTGCTTGATGCTATAAATGGCAAGATCTCATTCTTTTTTTTATAGCTGAGTAATATCTCATTGTGTGTATATGTATATGTATATATATATATATTTTTTTTCTTTCTTTATTCATCTATAAACATACACTTAGGCTGCTTACATATTTTGAGCATTTTGAATACTGTAAAAATGTGGGGGTGCATATATCTTTTGGAATTAGTGTTTTTTTTTTTTT
>NW_019159983.1:0-1187 GCF_002288905.1 Enhydra lutris kenyoni | reverse complement strand
GACACAAATTAGAGCCACATAGCCACTGGGTCCCCCTAGCAGACAGCCATCTAAGTTGGGGTCTCCTTTTGATGAGGGAGCAGAAGGCTGGCTGAGGACAAAACAAAAGCTGGCACTTTACACGTCCCCCCCCGCCCCCCCCCCCCCCCCCCCCCCCCCCCCCGCTTCGGTGACACGTGTGACATCCCTCAGGCACTCCTGGCTGCCCTAAAAGAAAATCAAATAGTTAACTTACAGAGATCACAATCCTGCAAGACAGGAGTCTCCCTTGGTTTACAAATGTCCTAGTGATTTACAACAAAGAAGCTACCTTATCAACAGCGTAACTTCCAGAGACAAGTAACTCAGCTCCTAAAGCCCTAACATCACCCTCCCCTCCATAAAACTGAAGAAGGCTGAGGTGGAAGGAAATAAAGTTAAATTTCTTCTTAATCTAAAGCTCATTGACAAGGATGTGTGATAGGAGGAATGTGACATTCCACCAGGAAATGCCCAACTGTCTTCTTGTTAGTGCCTCATTAGAGGGAAAAAACAGCCTTGGCTTGACAATAACCATGCCTTCAGTATCCTAACAGTCTTCATTACTGTGACAGCCCTTCTGAACACCCCCTTTGTCCTCACCTACCCAACTCCTGTGTATATAATCAGCCATTCCTCAGGTTATCAGGGCAGCAGCTCTTCCTGCCCAAGGGTCCTGTCCCCATGCTTTAATAAACCACCATTTTCTACCAAAGATGTCTCAAGAATTCTTTCTTGGTCATCGGCTCTGGACCTCACCCCACTGAACCTCACCTATGTTCTAAAACTTCATCACTTTAACTGCAATCAAGGTATCAAGGGCTCTTCAGGTTTGGGGGGTCATCTTTTGAATTTGTGTCATAAAAGACAGTCCTCTGTCACTTTGTAGGGACCAAGAGAGTCCAAATCTAGGGATAAATTTTCTTAGCAAAGTTGGTTTTTTTTTTTTTTGTTTTTTTTCCTTACCTCCGTGGGCTTTCTACACAAATCAGCAGCCTGGCGTAAACCCAGTATTATCTACCACTGCTTATTTTTGTGTATAAAGATTTTTTCCTTCATTGTCAACATGACAGTCCTGTGCATTTTTGAATATCCTTGTTCCTGGGCTATGTGAATTTCTCAGTCTGAATAGACTGGTCTTATGGACTTTATTGGAGTTCAGACTGGTA
>NW_019159982.1:0-1187 GCF_002288905.1 Enhydra lutris kenyoni | reverse complement strand
TGAGAACCTCCGTCAACTCAGATCCCTTGGAACTGTGAAGCAGAGCCACTGGATCAAAGCTGCCCTGTTCCTAGGCTTCAGAGATAATGGAGGTGGAGTTTCCAGGCATCCATTCGGAGAGCTCTGCTATCGAATCTTTCCATATGGGGACCCAGGAGCCCTCTAACTGGACTTCCCCTGTCCCGCTGAAGGACACCAAGCTGTTTGGAGAGGCTCACAAGCCCCAGCTTGGGAAAGCCGCCAATGTTTCTTCAGGCCACACGAGCATTCGTGGGCCATCATGGATACAAATTCCAACGTGAGCAGGCATCTCACACTCGATCGTCCTCAGGTGCTTGAGATCTCGAAACAGACGCTGCACATGGGAACTGTTAATGCCTCGGCACTGAACATAAGCATAGCTTTGTTTTCAGACTTCCATCCTCACACACCTTGCCAGCAGGCCATACATATTGGGAATTCTGGAAAAACAAAGCTGCCTTCTGCCTTCCCACTGGAAGGAAGAAATGCCCTACGGGTCTGCCCAGAATCGCCAGATGAGGGTCCAGCAGCATGGCCCTCAAGGGCACCTTCATATCATAGGCCGCCCTGTGAACTGATGCTCTGTCTGACACAGCCCGAGCCCTGGCCTCCTGTCAGCCAGCCACAGAGCGTGACCCATATCCTGCAGGTGGGCTCTGTCTTGGTCTGAGCCCGTCATCTCCGGCTAACCTGGGTATGCAGGTATCTGACCCCAGAAGATAGCGCAAATCCTTGCCTATGGGGGAACCTGAATCACAGCAGAATACTCCTCCTTCCTCATGGCAGGAATGTGGATGTGGAGATGATTGTACTACTCTAGAGTGGGAGCCTGAAACATGGCCCATGAGACAACGCCCACTCAGGAGGGGCAGCGGGGCACAAGCAGGCATTGGGACCCTCAGCCTGAGACCCCTTTAAAGCACACCCTGTTGGGGGCTGGACCAGGAAGCCAGATAGCAGGCCTCTCGTTCCTCTTGGCCCAAAGCCTAACCCTTGTTGGGGTTGTCCAGGCCACGTGACCCACAACCCCACTTTGGAATCCTTGTTTGAGCGGGACCCCTGACGTGGAAAACAGCACTCTTCCCTTCCCCCAGAAAGACAGCAAACTCTTGGGAGCCGGGAAGAAACCCCAGATAAGAAGAAACTTCCATGGACCCATGTAGCAA
>NW_019159981.1:0-1187 GCF_002288905.1 Enhydra lutris kenyoni | reverse complement strand
GCAAAGGACATATCAGATAAAGGGCTAGTATCCAAAATCTATAAAGAGCTTAGCAAATTCAACACCCAAAGAACAAATAATCCAATCAAGAAATGGGCAGAAGACATGAACAGACATTTCTGCAAAGAAGACATCCAGATGGCCAACAGACACATGAATAAATGCTCCACATCCCTCGGCCTCAGGGAAATACAAATCAAAACCATAATGAGATACCACCTCACACCAGTCAGAATGGCTAAAATTAACAAATCAAGAAATGACAGATGCTGGCGAGGATGCAGAGAGAGGGGAACCCTCCTACACTGTTGGTGGGAATGCAAGCTGGTTCGACCACTCTGGAAAACAGTGTGGAGGTTCCCAAAAAAAACTGAAAATGGAGCTACCATATGACCCAGCAATTGCATTACTGGGTATATATCCTAAAGATACAAACGTGGTGCTCTGAAGAGGCACGTGCACCTGAATGTTTATAGCAGCAATGTCCACAATAGCCAAACTATGGAAAGAACTTAGATGTCCATCAACAGATGAATGGATAAAGAAGATTTGGTGTATATATATACAATGGGATACTATGCAGCCATCAAAAGAAATGAAATCTTGCCATTTGCGACAACATGGATGGAACTAGAGGGTATTATGCTTAGTGAAATAAGTCAATCGGAGAAAGACAGCTATCATATGTTCTCCCTGATATGAGGAAGTGGAGATGCAATGTGGGGGCTTGGGGGCTAGGGAAAGAAAAAAATGAAAGAAGAAGGGATCGGGAGGGAGACAAACCATAAAAGACTCAATCTCAAAAAACAGACTGAGGGTTGCTGGGGGGAGGGGGTGTGGGAGAGGGAGGTAGGGATATGGACATTGAGGAGGGTATTGGCTATGGTGAGTGCTGTGAAATGTGTAGACCTGACGATTCACAGACCTGTACCCCTGGCGATAAAAATACATTATATGTTTATTAAAATAAATTTTAGAAAAGGGCATGTGATATGATGAGCACTGGGTGTTATGCAGAAGTGAGAAATTGTTGAACACTACATCTGAGACTAATGATATACTATATGTTAGCTAACTGAAAAAAAAAAATAGCTTGGTCTATTCCGGGGAATATATCCAGTCCTGGTTTATGGCCCAGAGCTCCCCATATGGAGGGATTTGAGAGCAGGTCTCTGGCTATGGATGCC
>NW_019159980.1:0-1187 GCF_002288905.1 Enhydra lutris kenyoni | reverse complement strand
AGCTGATCTCGAATACCAACATATGGTCCATCATGTGGTCCCAGGGCGACAAAACAGAACACCTCCGGTCCCCAGAGGGAAACCTTGCTCTTGTGAGCTGTGTCAAACCATCAGGGTAGGAGAAGTCTGCATGGCCCTGAACCACCACCACATTCCACGGTCTCCCTGGATACAAACCCGCATTGCAACCCATGAGCATGAGATTTCCTTGCCACTCAGCACCCTGCGTAGTTGGTTTCAGATTGAACCTGCATTGTTTCTAGGCTGCAATGGTAATGCAATGTAGGCTTTCCTGGTATCCTTGCGTAGAGCCCTTCTATCAAATCTTTCCATATAGGGGACTCTGGAGCCCTCAAACAGGATTCCCCCTGACCTGCAGAAGCAAACCTTGTTGTTTTGAGCAGCTCACAACCGCCAGAGGTGGAAAACCTCCATGGTCGCATGAGGCCTCCCTTTCATTAGGGAGCCATCATGGACACAAACTGCAGCCTGTACACTCCTGCTCTGTCTGACATAGCCTGAGCCTAGACCTCCTATCAGCCACCCAGACCGCAGGCCGCATATCCAGCAGATCAGAACGGCCCGTGCCCTAGGCTTTCATCTCTCACCAACCTGGGTTTTCAGGCATCTGTCCCCGGACCTTATGTCAAATCCCTTCATGTGGGGAAACCTGATGCATAAAACAGAACTCTTCTTTCCCAATGGCAGTGAACCTTGCTGTTGGGATGGTTTTCCAACACTCAGTGTGGCAGAAACCTGCATGGCCCATGAGGACACGCCCTGTCTGGGGGCGGTCTTGTGTGCAAACTCGCATTGTGACCCTCAGCCTGATCCCCATTGTCAAGTAAGACCCCTCAGTAGCTGGACCGAGAGCACACATATCGGGCTTGCCAAACCCCTAGGCCCACATCCTAACCGAAGTTGGGGACTTCCAGGTTCCTTTTCCCAGAGCCCTACTCTGGAATCCCTCTTTTTGGGGGACCACTGAGACAGGAAACAGGACTCCATCCTACCCCCAGAGTGACACCAAATTCTTGGGAGCTGAGCAAAATCCCCAGAGAGGGACAATCTTCCATGGCCCCATGAGACCACCACTACATTCTGTGGCCATCATAGAAACAAAATCCAGACACAAAAGCCTGAGTTACCGCCTCACTCTGGCCCTAATTTTAGATCCTGGGAATCTC
>NW_019159979.1:0-1187 GCF_002288905.1 Enhydra lutris kenyoni | reverse complement strand
CTTCTTTCTTTTCTGATAATAAGAGCAGTGTAGCTTGAGTAAGTTTGCCCAGGCTGCACAGCAAACTCACAGATATTAGCACTATCTTTAGTTAGTTTTTTCTTCTTCCTTTTCAGAATGGACTTTCTGTACCCCAATTTTTTTTAATTGTAAGTGACTTTAAAGTATTGTTTGGAAGACACGGATGATATCGACAAATACATTAGGATACTGGGTTACTGACAGTCCTGGCATTTAATGATTAAAGAGCATGTTGACAAACAAAATTCAGCCAAGTAGAACTGGAGATCTGTATTTGTTAAATGACTCACGAGTCAGGCAGCATCCCACCTAGCAAGCAGTGGGGACCTCTGCTGAGCACAATAAAACAAAGGTTTTTAAAAGGGAAGGGAGAGGTCATAAAAAAGAAGAACGGAATTTATTAGTCAGAAGTGCATTGTTCGGGCAAAGTTGCCGTCCTAAGAGGGAGCAGAACGTGTCCATTGACTAGGAAATGCTATGTTGACTGGGTAAAGTCACATTCCTGAGTGACCGAGACTGTGTTCAGGTTGGGCATTAAGTTCTGGTTCGCTGACTCACCCTAAGTGATGCCATCTGGGCCTCATTTCAGAATACTGTTGGGAAAACTTCTGAAATACTCACAACCTGTGACTACTTCTGCTGTCCCTTCTTTCTGGAAAGCTCCTCCCCACCTTTCCCATCACCTGGCCATCTCCTGCTCCTCCTCCAGACTCAGCCTAAACACCACTTCCTAGAGGCTTTCCCTGATCTTCTCTCCATCCATAGTTGGGTTAGACGCACCCAGCATGTATTCCCTACCATTCCGGGGCTCCCTCTCTAGTACCACGTATCCCTTGGCATTAGGATGCCATGTTTCCCAGCCCCGTACGTCCCTCTAGACGGTGCGCTCTCCTTCACCATGTGCAGAGCGCCGGGAACGAGGGAAGGTGCTCATCACACATCTCTGAACGAATGAACGACTACACCCTTTTGAAAATGCTTTGGTTAAAACAAGCTAAGAGATGACTTTTTTTTTTTTCCCCCCGCAGCCTCCGCGCCCTCCCCTCCCGGGCCGCCTCCCCTAAGAGATGACTTTTAACACCACTTACTTATTATTACAGAATGTACTTTTTTTCAAAGATTTTATTTATTTATTTGACAGACTGAGAGAGATCACAAGTAGGCAG
>NW_019159978.1:0-1188 GCF_002288905.1 Enhydra lutris kenyoni | reverse complement strand
GTTCAGGCTTTCTATTTCTTCCTGGTTCAGTTGTGGTAGTTTATATGTCTCTAGGAATGCATCCATTTCTTCCAGATTGTCAAATTTGTTGGCGTAGAGTTGCTCATAGTATGTTGTTATAATTGTCTGTATTTCTTTGGTGTTTGTTGTGATCTCTCCTCTTTCATTCATGATTTTATTTATTTGGGTCCTTTCTCTTTTCTTTTTGATAAGTCTGGCCAGGGGTTTATTGATCCTATTAATTCTTTCAAAGAACCAGCTCCTAGTTTCGTTGATTTGTTCTATTGTTTTTTTTGGTTTCTATTTCATTGATTTCTGCTCGATCTTTATGATTTCTCTTCTCCTGCTGGGTTTAGGGTTTCTTTCTTGTTCTTTCTCCAGCTCCTTTAGGTGTAGGATTAGGTTGTGTACCTGAGACCGTTCTTGTTTCTTGAGAAAGGCCTGTACCGCTATATATTTTCCTCTCAGGACTGCCTTTGTTGTGTCCCACAGATTTTGAACCGTTGTGTTTTCATTATCATTTGTTTCCATGAATTTTTTCAATTCTTCTTTAATTTCCTGGTTGACCCATTCATTCTTTAGAAGGATGCTGTTTAGTCTCCATGTATTTGGGTTCTTTCCAAATTTCCTCTTGTGATTGAGTTCTAGCTTCAGAGCATTGTGGTCTGAAAATATGCAGGGAATGATCCCAATCTTTTGATATCGGCTGAGACCTGATTTAGGACCGAGGATGTGATCTATTCCGGAGAATGTTCCATGTGCACTAGAGAAGAATGTGTATTCTGTTGCTTTGGGATGAAACGTTCTGAATATATCTGTGATGTCTATCTGGTCCAGTCTGTCATATAAGGCCTTGATTTCCTTGTTGATCTTTTGCTTGGATGATCTGTACATTTCAGTGAGGGGAGCGTTAAAGTCCCCTACTATTATTGTATTATTGTTTATGTGTTTCTTTGATTTTGTTATTAATTGGTTTATATAGTTGGCTGCTCCCACGTTAGGGGCATAGATATTTAAAATTGTTAGATCTTCTTGTTGGACAGATCCTTTGAGTATGATATAGTGTCCTTCCTCATCTCTTATTATAGTCTTTGGCTTAAAATCTAATTGATCTGATATAAGGATTGCCACTCCTGCTTTCTTCTGATGTCCAACAAGAAGATCTAACAATTTTAAATATCTATGCCC
>NW_019159977.1:0-1188 GCF_002288905.1 Enhydra lutris kenyoni | reverse complement strand
CTGAAGTAGTCTCAGCCTGCTACTTCTCCGCCATCTTGACTCCTCCCTCTCCCCCAAGATTATAGAATCTAAAAAAAATCAAGGCACCTGATAGTAAAATTGAGAAAGCGTAATTGTAGACACAATCTCATGAAAACAGCTAGGACAAAGAGGCTCCTTACGTACAGAGAAAAGCCCATCAGAATAACGTCAGACCTGTCCACAGAAACCTGGCAAGCCAGAAAGGGCTGGCAAGATATATTCAGGGCACTAAATGAGAAGAACATGAAGCCAAGAATACTTTAACCAGCAAGACTGACATTCAAAATGGATGGAGAGATAAAGAGTTTCCAAGACCGGCAAGGCTTAAAAAAGTATGTGACCACCAAGCCGACACTGCAGGAAATATTAAGGGGGGGGGGGTCTATAAAAGAGGAAAAATCCCAAGAATAGCATTGAACAGAAATATAGAGACAGTCTACAGAAAGAAAGACTTGAAAGGTAACACGATGTCAATAAAAACGTATCTATCAATAATCACTCTCAATGTGAATGGCCTAAATGCGCCCGTAAAATGACACAGGGTTGCAGATTGGATAAAACGATAGGACCCATCCATATGTTGTCTACAAGAGACCCATTTTGAACCTAAAGATACACCCAGACTGAAAGTGAAGGGATGGAGAAGCATCTTTCATGCCAGTGGGCCTCAAAAGAAGGCCGGGGTAGCTATTCTCATATCAGATAAATTAGATTTTAAACTAAAGACTGTAGTCAGAGATACAGAAGGACACTACATCATTCTTAAAGGGATATCCACCAAGATGATCTAACAATTGTAAATATCTATGCCCCCAATATGGGAGCAGCCAATTACATAAGAAAACTATTAATCAAGACAAAGAGTCATATTGATATGAGTACATTAATAGTAGGAGATCTTAACATGCCTCTCTCAGTAATAGGTCATCCAAGCAGAAAATCAATAAAGAGACAAGAGCATTGAATGACACATTGGACCAGATGGACCTCATAGATATATACAGAGCATTCCACCCTAAAACAACAGAATACTCATTCTTCTCAAGTGCACATAGAACCTTCTCCAGAATAGACCATGAACTGGGTCACAAATCAGGACTCAACCGATACCAAAAGACTGAGATTATTCCCTGCATATTCTCAGATCACAATGCTTTGAAACTGGAG
>NW_019159976.1:0-1189 GCF_002288905.1 Enhydra lutris kenyoni | reverse complement strand
CACAAATCAGCCCTCAACAAATACAAAAAGATTGAGATGATACTATGCATATTTTCAGACCACAACTCTAATAAAACTTAAAGTAAACCACAGGAAAAAAATCAGAAAAGCCACAAATATATGGAGGTTAAAGAACATCCTACTGAAGAATGAATGGGTAAGGGAGCCTGGGTCGTTCAGTTGGTTGAGCATCAGATTTTTTTATTTTGGCTCAGGTCATTACCCAGAGTCCTGGGATCAAGCCCTACACTGGGCTCCATGCTCAGTGTGGAGTCTGCTTGTCCCTCTTCTTTCCCCAACTTGCGCTCGCTCTCTTTCTTTCTCTAAAATAAATAAAATCTTTTTTAAAAAAATGCATAGGTCAAGCAGGAAATAAAAAAATATTAAAAATTACATGAAAATGAAAATGAAAACATGACAGTCCAAAACCTTTGGGATGCAGCAAAGACAGTCCTAAGAGGAAAGTATATAGCAATACAGGCTTAATTCAAGAAACAAGTTTCAAATACACAACCTAATATCACACCTAAAGGAGCTAGAAAAGGAAGAGCAAATACAGACTAAAGTCAGTAGAAAGAAGGGAAAAATAAAGATTAGAGCAGAAATAGACACAGAAGATATAGCAACAAAGAAACAAACAAAAACAGTAGAAAAGATTTAAAAAACTAGGAGTTCGTTCCTCAAAAGAAGAAAATTGATAAACCCCCAGCCAGACTTATCAAAAAAAAAAAAAAAAAGAAATAGGACCAAATAGATAAAATCATGAATGAAAGAGGAGAGATCATGACCAGCACCAGAGAAATACAATTATAAGAGAATATTATGAAAAATTATATGAGAGCAAATTGGGCAATCTGGACGAAATGGCTAAATTCCTATAAACATATAAACTACCAAAACTGAAACAAGAAGAAATAGAAAATTTGAACAGACCATAACCAGCAAAGAAATTGAATTGATAATCAAAAATCTCCTAACAGATGAAATTCCAGGGCCAGACAGCTTCCCAGGGGAATTCCACCAAGCATTTAAGGAAGAGTTAAGAACTATTCTTCTTGGGGTGTCTGGGTGGCTCAGTGGGTTAAAGCCTCTGCCTTCAGCTCAGGTCATGATCCCAGGGTCCTGGGATCAAGCCCCACATCGAGCTCTCTGCTCAGCAGGGAGCCTGCTTCCTCCTCCTCTCTCTCTC
>NW_019159975.1:0-1189 GCF_002288905.1 Enhydra lutris kenyoni | reverse complement strand
TATAGTTGGCTGCTCCTACGTTAGGGGCATAGATATTTAAAATTGTTAGATCTTCTTGTTGGACAAATCCTTTGAGTATGATATAGTGTCCTTCCTCATCTCTTATTATAGTCTTTGGCTTAAAATCTAATTGATCTGTTATAATGATTGCCACTCCTGCTTTCTTCTGATGTCCATTAGCATGGTACACTGTTTTCCACCCCCTCACTTTAAATCTGGAGGTGTCTTCGGTATTAAAATGAGCTTCTTGTAGGCAACATATAGATTTTTTTTTTTTTATCCATTCTGATACCCTGTGTCTTTTGATTGGGGCATTTAGCCCATTAACATTCAGGCTAACTATTGAGAGATATGAATTTAGTGCCATTGTCTTGCCTGTAAGGTGACTGTTACTGTATATTGTCTCTGTTCCTTTCTGATCTACTACTTTTAGGGTCTCTCTTTGCTTAGAGGACCCCTTCCAATATTTCTTGTAGAGCCGGTTTGGTGTTTGCAAATTCTTTCAGTTTTTGTTTGTCCTGGAAGCTTTTAATCTCTCTTTCTATTTTCAATGATTGCCTAGCTGGATATCGTATTCTTGGCTGCATGTTTTTCTCATTTAGTTCTCTGAATATATCATGCCAGCTCTTTCTGGCCTGCCAGGTCTCTGTGTATACGTCTGCTGCCAATCTAATATTTTTACCATTGTACGTTACAGACTTGTCCCGGGCTGCTTTCAGGATTTTCTCTTTGTCAGTATGACTTGTAAATTTTACTATTAGGTGACGGGGTGTGGACCTATTCTTATTGATTTTGAGGGGGGGTCTCTGCACCTCCTGGATTTTGATGCTTGTTCCCTTTGCCATATTAGGGAAATTCTCTACAATAATTCTCTCCAATATACCTTCCGATCCCCTCTCTCTTTCTTCTTCTTCTGGAATTCCAATTATACTAATGTTGTTTCGTCTTATGGTGTCACTTATCTCTCGAATTCTCCCCTTGTGGTCCAGTAGCTCTTTGTCCCTCTTTTGCTCAGCTTCTTTATTCTCTGTCATTTGGTCTTCTATATCACTAATTCTTTCTTCTGCCCCATTTATCCTAACAGTGATAGCCTCCATTTTTTATTGCACCTCATTAATAGCTTTTTTGATTTCAACTTGGTTAGATTTTAGTTCTTTTATTTCTCCAGAAAGGGCTTTTATATCTCCTG
>NW_019159974.1:0-1189 GCF_002288905.1 Enhydra lutris kenyoni | reverse complement strand
ATTGTTGATGTGTTTCTTTGATTTTGTTATTAATTGGTTTATATAGTTGGCTGCTCCCACGTTGGGGCATAGATATTTAAAATTGTTAGATCTTCTTGTTGGACAGACCCTTTGAGTATGATATAGTGTCCTTCCTCATCTCTTATTATAGTCTTTGGCTTAAAATCTATTTGGTCTGATATAAGGATTGCCACTCCTGCTTTCTTCTTATGTCCATTAGCATGGTAAATGCTTTTCCACCCCCTCACTTTAAATCTGGAGGTGTCTTCGGGTTTAAAATGAGTTTCTTGTAGGCAACATATAGATGGTTTTTTTTTTTTAATCCATTCTGATACTCTGTGTCTTTTGATTGGGGCATTTAGCCCATTAACATTCAGGGTAACTATCGAGAGATATGAATTTAGTGCCATTGTATTGCCTGTAAAGTGACTATTTTTGCATACTGTCTCTGTTCCTTTCTGATCTACTACTTTTAGGGTCTCTCTTTGCTTAGAGGACCCCTTTCAATATTTCCTGTAGAGCTGGTTTGGTGTTTGCAAATTCTTTCAGTTTTTGTTTGTCCTGGAAGCTTTTTATCTCTCCTTCTATTTTCAATGATAGCCTAGCTGGATATAGTATTCTTGGCTGCATGTTTTTCTCATTTAGTGCTCTGAATATATCATGCCAGCTCTTTCTGGCCTGCCAGATCTCTGTGGATAAGTCTGCTGCCAATCTAATATTTTTACCATTGTATGTTACAGACTTCTTTTCCCGGGCTGCTTTCAGGATTTTCTCTTTGTCACTAAGACTTGTAAATTTTAATATTAGGTGACAGGGTGTAGACCAATTCTTATTGATTTTGAGGGGGGTTCTCTGAACCTCCTAGAGTTTGATTCTTGTTCCCTTTGCCATATTAGGGAAATTCTCTTCAATAATTCTCTCCAATATACCTTCTGCTCCCCTCTCTCTTTCTTCTTCTTCTGGAATCCCAATTATTCTAATGTTGTTTCGTCTATGGTGTCACTTTATCTCTCGAATTCTCCCCTCGTGGTCCAGTAGCTGTTTGTCCCTCTTTTGCTCAGCTTCTTTATTCTCTGTCATTTGGTCTTCTATATCGCTAATTCTTTCTTCTGCCTCATTTATCCTAGCAGTGAGAGCCTCCTCTTTTTATTGCACCTCATTAATAGCTTTTTTGATTTCAACTTGGTTA
>NW_019159973.1:0-1190 GCF_002288905.1 Enhydra lutris kenyoni | reverse complement strand
TGAGAAAGGCTTGTACGCTATATATTTTCCTCTCAGGACTGCCTTTGCTGTGTCCCACAGATATTGAACCATTGTGTTTTCATTATCATTTGTTTCCATGAATTTTTTCAACTCTTCTTTAATTTCCTGGTTGACCCATTCATTCTTCAGAACGATGCTGTTTAGTCTCCATGTATTTGGGTTCTTTCCAAATTTCCTCTTGTGATTGAGTTCTAGCTTCAGAGCATTGTGGTCTGAAAATATGCAGGGAATGATCCCAATCTTTTGATACCAGTTGAGACCTGATTTAGGACCCAGGATGTGATCTATTCTGGAGAATGTTCCATGTGCACTAGAGAAGAATGTGTATTCTGTTGCTTGGGATGAAATGTTCTGAATATATATCTGTGATGTCCATCTGGTCCAGTGTGTCATTTAAGGCCTTTATTTCCTTGTTGATCTTTTCTTCGGATGATTAGTCCATTTCAGTGAGGGGAGTGTTAAAGTCCCCTACTATTATTGTATGATTGTTGACGTGTTTCTTTGATTTTGTTATTAATTGGTTTCTATAGTTGGCTGCTCTATAGTTTCTATAGATTGTTAGATCTTCTTGTTGGACAGATCCTTTGAGTATGATATAGTGTCCTTCCTCATCTCTTATTATAGTCTTTGTTTTAAAATCTAATTGATCTCTGGGTGGTTCAGTGGTAGAATTCTCATAAAATCTAATTGATCTCATATAAGGATTGCCACCTTGCTTTCTTCTGATGTCCATTAGCATAGTAATGTTTTCCACCCCCTCACTTTAAATCTGGAGGTGCCTTCGGGTCTAAAATGAGTTTCTTGTAGGCAACATATAGATGGGTTTTGTTTTTTTATCCATTCTGATACCCTGTGTCTTTTGATTGGGGCATTTAGTCCATTAATATTCAGGGTAACTATTGAGAGATAGGAATTTAGTGTCATTGCATTGCCTGTAAAGTGACTGTTCCTTTATATTGTCTTTGTTCCTTTCTGATCTACTACTTTTAGGCTCTCTCTTTGCTTAGAGGACCCCTTTCGATATTTCCTATAGAGCTGGTTTGGTTTTTGCAAATTCTTTCAGTTTTTCTTTGTCCTGGAAGCTTTTTATCTCTCCTTCTACTTTCAAAGATAGCCTAGCTGGATATAGTATTCTTGGCTGCATGTTTTTCTCGTTTAGTACTCTGAAT
>NW_019159972.1:0-1190 GCF_002288905.1 Enhydra lutris kenyoni | reverse complement strand
AAAAACATATTGGTCCAAAACATATGGGATAAGAAAAGAGAAAAGAGAAAAGGGAAAAGAGAAAGGACCCAAATTAACAAAATTATGAAAGAAAGTATAGAGATCATGACTAACACCACAGAAATAGAAACAATCATCAGAAATTAATATCAACAGCTACATGCCAATAAATTAAGCAACCTAGATAAAATGGATGCAATCTTGGAAATCTATAAACTTCCAAGACTGAAACAGGAAGAAATTCACAACATGAATACAAAAATAACTAGTAATAAGATCAAAACAGTTATCAACAACCTCCCAAAATACAAGACTCCAGGACCTGACGGATTCCCAGGGGAATTCTACCAAACATTCAAAGAAGAAATAATATCTATTCTCCTGAAGCTGTTTCAAAAAATGGAAACAGAAGGAAAACTTCCAGATTCTTTCTATGAGGCCACTGTCACATTGATCCACAAAACAAGCAAAGACCGCTCCAAAAAGGAGACTTTCAGACCAATATCCCTGATGAATATGGATGCCAAGATCTCAACAAGATCCTAGCTAATAGGATCCAACAGTGCATTAAAAAGATTATATCCACCATGACCACGTGGGATTTATCACTGGGATGCAAGAGTGGTTCAAATTTGCAAATCAATCAACGTGATAGAGCAAATCAATAAAAGAAGAGAGAAAAGCCACATAGGCCTCTCAATTGAAGCAGAAAACTACAGCATCCTTTCCTGATTAAAATTATTGAGTATAGGGATAGAGGGAACATTCCTCAACATCATAAAATCCATCTATGAAAAACGGACAGTGAATATCTTTTTCATTGGGGAAAAGATGAAAGCCTTCCCATTGAGATCAGGAACATGATAAGAATGCCCATTTTCACCACTATTGTTCAACATAGTATTAGAAGTCCTATCAAGACCATTCAGACAACAAAAATAAATTAAAGATATTCAAACAGGCTAAGAGGAAGTCAAACTCTCTCTCTTCACAGATGACATGATAATTTATGTGGAAAACCCAAAAGACTCCACTGCCAAATTACTGGAACTCATACAGCAATTCAGTAATGTGGCAGGATACAAAATCAATGTGTAGAAATCAGTTGCTTTCTTATACACTAACAATGAAAATATAGAAAGGGAAATTAGAGAATCAATTCCATTTATAATAGCACCCAAAACCATAAG
>NW_019159971.1:0-1190 GCF_002288905.1 Enhydra lutris kenyoni | reverse complement strand
ACTCAGGTACACAACCTAACCCTACACCTAAAGGAGCTGGAGAAAGAACAAAAAAGAAAGCCTAAACCCAGCAGAGAAGAGAAATCATCAAGATCAGAGCACAAATGAATGAAATAGAAACTAAAAAAAAAAACCAATAGAACAAATCAATGAAACTAAGAGCTGGTTCTTTGAAGGAATTAATAAAATTAATAAATCCCTGGCCAGACTTATCAAAAAGAAAAGAGAAAGGACCCAAATAAATAAAATCATGAATGAAAGAGGAGAGATCACAACCAACAACAAAGAAATACAAACAATTATAAGAACATACTATGAGCAACTCTAAGCCAACAAATTTGACAATGTGGAAGAAATGGATACATTCCTACAGACATATAAATTACCATAACTGAACCAGGAAGAAATAGATAACCTGAACAGACCCATAACCAGTAAGGAGATTGAAACAGTCATTAAAAATCTCCCAACAAACAAGAGCCCAAAGCCAGATGGCTTCCCAGGGGAATTCTACCAAACTTTTATTTATTTTTATTTTTTTTAAAGATTTTATTTTATTTTATTTGACAGATAGAGATCACAAGTAGGCAGAGAGGCAGGCAGAGAGAGAGAGAGGAGGAAGCAAGCTCCCTGCCGAGCAGAGAGCCCGATGCGGGCCTCGATCCCAGGACCCTGGGATCATGACCTGAGCCGAAGGTAGAGGCTTTAATCCACTGAGCCACCCAGGCGCCCCCTACCAAACTTTTAAAGAAGAATTAATTCCTATTCTCCTGAAACTGTTCCAAAAAATAGAAATGGAAGAAAAACTTCCAAATTCATTTTATGAGGCCAGTATTACCTTGATCCCCAAATCAGACAAAGATCCCATCAAAAAAGAGAACTACAGACCAATATCCTTGATGAACACAGATGCGAAAATTCTCACCAAAATACTAGCCAATAGGATCCAACAGTATATTAAAAGGATTATTCACCATGACCAAGTGGGATTTATTCCAGAGCTGCAAGGTTGGTTCAACATCTGCAAATCAATGTGATACAATACATTAATAAAAGAAGAACAAGAACCATATGATACTCTCAATAGATGCTGAAAAAGCATTTGACAAAGTGTAGCATCCCTTCTTGATCAAAACTCTTCAAAGTGTAGGGATAGAGGGCACATACCTCAATATCATCAAAGCCATCTA
>NW_019159970.1:0-1190 GCF_002288905.1 Enhydra lutris kenyoni | reverse complement strand
TAGGGGCGAGGTTATGGCAGGCCCGATGTGCAGACCCTGAAAGCAGCTCCTCAGGATTTGAAATTCGGGTGCCTGGGAGGCAGTAGCAGAGGCTATTCTCTATGGACTGTATACCTAGGATATTCGCGGAATGGACGGGTGAGCACATGGGTCCATGTGATATTCTCCCTTTCTGGGGATTCTGCCAGGCTCCCAAGAGTTTGGTGTTTTTCTCGGGGAAGGAACGAGTGCTGTTTTCCATCTCAGTGGTCCTGCCCAAACAGGAATTACAGAGACGGGTTGTGGGTCACGTGGCCTGGACAACCCCACCAAGGGTTCGGATTTGGGGCTAGGAGCACAATAGGTTCTCTCTGTGTGATCCTGGTACAGCCCCGACAGGCTGTGTTTGAAAGGGGTCTCAGGCTAATAGGCACAATGCCTGTTTGGACCCAGTTGCCCCTCCTGAGTGGGCGTGGTCTCATGGGCCATGCAGGTGGCTCCACTCTGAAAGTAGTACAACCATATCAACATCCACTTTCCTGCCATGGGGAAGGAGGAGTACTCTGTTGTGCTTCAGGTACACACAAGGGTAGGGTTTTGCACTACCTTCTGGCGTCAGATACCTGCATACCCAGGTTTGATGGAAATAACGGGCTCGGGCCAAGGCAGTTCCCACCAGCAAGATATGGGTCCTGCTATCTGGCTGGCCGACAGGAGATTGGGTCTCGGGCTGTGTTACAAAGAGATTTAGTTCACAGGGCGACCTATGATATCAGGGTGCCCTTGAGGGCCGTGTGGTTGGACGCTCATTGGGTGTTTTGGGCATACCTGTAGGACATTTCTTCTTTCTGTTGGCCAGGTAGAAGGCAGCTTTGTGACTTCAATTCCCAAGGTGGAGGGTCTGCTGGCAAAGTTTGTGAAGATTGAAAATTGAAAACACAAGCTATGGTTATGTTCAGTGTCGAGGGGATGACAGTTCCAATGTGCAGCAGCTGTTACAAGATCTCCAGCACCTGAGGTCGGGCGAGGGTGAGATGTCTGCTCACACTGGAATTTGTATCCATGATGGCCAACGAATGCTCGGGTGGCCTCAAGAAGCCTTGAAGGCTTATCCAAGCTGGAGCTTGTGAGCTGCTCCAAACCACAAGGTGTCCTTCTGCGGGACAGGGGAAGTCAGCTTAGAGGTCTCCCACATCGAAAGATTCGACAGC
>NW_019159969.1:0-1190 GCF_002288905.1 Enhydra lutris kenyoni | reverse complement strand
GCAACCAGCTCACAATAAGGAAAAGGAGCATCTCTGGCTCCCAGTGAATCAATTATTTTTATCATAATTTTTTTATTATTTAATACTTTGTTAATGTATTACTTTATTATGTTTTAATTTAGTTTATCATTTATGTTATCATAATTAGTATAAATATAATTACATACATGCTATAAGCATGATATGTAGATTATATAATTTCATACATATTAATATTTATATATTGAATGATATGTAGATGATTATAATTATTACTGACATTATTGTAATTATTATGTACAGTACTAATCATAGTTGTTATGGAATACAGTTTCTCTATCCATAGGTGTTCAGTTGTCTGAAGACAGCTTAGGAGAGGGATTCCAGGCTACAGAACTTTCTAAATCTGCAAGAAGCCAGGCAGGACTGGACCCACAAGCTCTGCAGAGGCCCTCCTGGAAAGCCAAGCCACATCTCTGCAGTGATCGGCCCCAGATAGCTTTTCTTGTTCTTGCTCCCAACTTAGCACACACACCCCCGAACTTGAGAACAAGAGGGGAAACAGATATGCTCTTCAGATATGGTCTATGACACAGAACAGCCCTCTTCTATCAGCTCCTGTCCTGCTCCCTCACCCCAACAACCTGTCATCTGACCTTCCCCTTTCACTACCCAAAAGCTTTCCTGCTCCTCTGCCTGCCTTTGACTGGAGTCTCTGCCAAATACAGGGAGTGGAGATGTCCCCTGACTCACTGTCCTCCTGTCAGTAAGTAGTTCCTGTTCTGCCGTGGGTGATCTTTCTTTATCTCGGGATTCTCTCTCCCTCTTCCTCTCCCTCTCCCTCTCCCTCTGCACCTTCCTCTGTTCACACAAGAGCTTGCACATGAAGTCTATCTCAAATAAATAAAGCCAGGACCCCTGGGTGTCTCAGTCAGTTAAATATGTGCCTTTGGCTCAGGTCATGATCCTGGGGTTCCAGGATCAGATAGAGCCCCACATCGGGTTCCCTGCTCAGCAGAAGAGTCTGCTTCTCCCTCTCCCTCTCCCTCTCGCTCCCGCTGCATATGCTCTCTCTCTCTCTTAAATAAATACATAAATAAAACCTTTAAGAAAAATAAAAATTCACATGAAAATTCCAAATTGTATTGTGGTTCTAAATCAGGTCCCTAGGTCAGAAAGTAGCCAACTGAAAATGGTTATTGGCACTTATT
>NW_019159968.1:0-1190 GCF_002288905.1 Enhydra lutris kenyoni | reverse complement strand
CATGTATGGGTCACAATTCATTGTTTGAAAAGCACTGTTTTAGACAATGGAGTGTGTTCACCCTTGTAAAACTCTGTGGGTCAGTTTTCCTTGACAGTCTGGGCTTGTAGGTAATTGTGTCCCTTAGTCCGTACCTAGTGTGTTTCAGTGCTGAGTTGCTGCCTTGAGTGGCCGAAGGTATTTGCTTCCTGACGGGTGCCTGCTGAGGTGGGCACATGGCCGTCTGTGGGAGACTGGTCGGGACAGTTACAGGATTAGCACAGACTGTAGTCAGGGCAGCAGTAAGCCTTGTCGGTGGATATGAAGAGAACATATGTTATCTATCTGAGATGGATATCTGAGAACTTAGAACCTAGCTGGGTGAAAACACACACACACACAGGCACACACACAGACACACACAGTCTGTGTACCCTACTCCTTTCACTTACTGATCAGGCAAATGGAAATGAGGTAACGTACTCAGGATAGCACTTAGGATGTTTCGCGGTGTAAGTAACAGAAGACCAACTCCATTTGATTGATTTGTTACTTTTTTTTAAAGATTTATTTGAGCGAGAGAGAGTAGTGGGGTGAAGGGCAGAGGGAAAGAGAATCCTGAAGCAGACTCCCCACTGAAGATGAAGTCTGATGCCGGACTGAATGCCAGAACTCGGAGATCGTGACCTGAGTTGAAACCAAGAGCTGGCTTCGCAACCCCGTTTGGTTTAAATGGTAAAGATGTTTATTAATTCCCAAGATATCCATTGAAGGGCAAGGGCCAAAATGGCTTCACATGGCCTTAGGGATCCAAGCTCCTTCGCTACTTTGTTTTCCTAAGGCTGGTAATCTGGGCTTCAGCTCCTGGTTTAGAACACTAAAACTTTGGTTCCTTGTAATATAGACCGGGAAGAGCTTAGGCTACCATAGCATTTTCCAGGTTGTGTAGACCAGAGTTCAGGCTACTGCACCATTTTCTAGGTTGTAGCTGTTGTGTTTATCGGCTCCTGGTTTTCCCACTATGACCTGCCTAAGGGATGTGGAAGGACTGGTACCTAATACAGAGCCAGGGGAAAGGCTTAGGTAGTCTTTTGTGAGTTTTAGGAAACAATCTCAGATCTCCCTTCCTACGGACACAGAACTTGTGGTCGAGCAGAGTTGTCGGACTGGCTCTTGCCAATGAGTTTGCTGAGGGAATAAATGGTGGGAGG
>NW_019159967.1:0-1191 GCF_002288905.1 Enhydra lutris kenyoni | reverse complement strand
GTGGAGATTACTTAAGAAATTAAAAATAGAGCTTCCCTATGACCCTGCAATTGCACTACTGGGAATTTACCCCAAAGGTACAGATGTAGTGAAAAGAAGTGTCATCTGTACCCCAATGTTCAAAGCAGCAATGGCCACAGTAGTGAAACTGTGGAAAGAACCAAGATGCCCTTCAACGGATGAATGGATAAGGAGGATATGGTCCATGTATACTATGGAGTATTATGCCTCTATCAGAAAGGATGACTACCCAAATTTTGTATCAACATGGATGGGACTGGAAGAGACTACGCTGAGTGTAATAAGTCAAGCAGAGAGAGTCAATTATCATATGGTTTCAGATATTTGTGGAGCATAATAAATAACACGGAGAACATGGTGAGATGGAGAGGAGAAGGGAGTTGAGGGAAATTGGAGGGGGAGATGAACCATGAGAGACTATGGACTCTGAAAAACAATCGGAGGGTTTTGAAGGGGCAGGGGTGGGAAGTTGTGTGAGCCTGGTGCTGGGTATTTTGGAGGGTACATATTACATGGAGCACTGGGTGGGGTGCATAAACAATGAATTCTGGTACACTGAAAAGAAATTTAAAAAATTAAAGAAATTAAAAAGTTATGGAATGAAGAAGTTGTGGGAATAAATGGTACAATATAAAGAAAATAAAAAAATAGAGTCTAAAATTTAAAATACATATAAAATTGAAAACCAAAATCCAAAATGGAATAATATAATCCAACATAAAAAAGAAATTTAAATAATGCAAAAGAAAGTGAAGGAATCTAAAAAACAAATTGCTATTGTGTTGTTATTTAAAGGATGAAAGAATATTTTAGCTGAATCCTACAGTGATACTTCTGGAGAAATTTAGGTTAACATGGAATGTTTCTTTTTTTTATTATTAATTTTATTTTTTTAAAACATATAATATATTTTTATCCACAGGGGTACAGGTCTGTGAATCGCCAGGTTTACACATTTCATAGCACTCATCATAGCACATACCTTCCCCAATGTCCATAACCCCACCCCCCTCTCCAAACACACCCCCATCAACCCTCAATTTGTTTTGTGAGATTAAGAGTCACTTATGGATTGTCTCAATCCCAATCCCATCTTGTTTCATTTACTCTTCTCCTACCCCCATAACCCCCCATGTTGCATCTCCTCTCCCTCATATCAAGGAGATCATA
>NW_019159966.1:0-1191 GCF_002288905.1 Enhydra lutris kenyoni | reverse complement strand
TATTCTTAACATCTGGAACTTGGGACATATAGGTGCTCAATGAGAATTTGATAAATGAATATTGGTCTCTGTATAGGCTGTTGTTGGCTGACTTAATGGAACTTTGAGATCACCACCTTCCATTTTCAAAGCTCCATGATTGCTGTGAGCACTCCTGGTTTCCACATGCAGTAGCCCTCCCCAATCCCCTCCACCCTGCCCTGACCCTTCTCCATGATTCCAGTTACCTGCAGTCAACTGGTCTTGTAGCAGATAATCCTCCCACAAAATCATCAGGTAAGTCAGTAATATATTCTAATGCTGCCTTCACAATGCCTAGGTCATTGACCCCACTTCAAGGTATCATGTAGGGATGTCATCTCACATCACAAGAAGAGGGAGTACAGTACACAACATTTTGAGAGACCACACTCACCTAACTTGTCATAAAATACTATAATTGTTCTTTGTTATTGTTCACCTCTTACTGTGCCTAACATATGTCCAAATTTATCACAGTATACATATATATAATGGGTTCAGTGCTATCTGTAGTTTCAGGCCTCCACTGGGGGCCTCGGAACATACCCCAACAGGTAAGGTGGACTCCAGCATTTGAGTTATCTACGGTTCTATTTAATATCACTATATTATATTACAAAACATACACAAAAATTAAAGGATGAGAAAATGTTTGAGATCTGTTATACCATATATTTTTTTTTTTTCTCGGTGACAGAGTTATCCAGAGTTACAGGACAATCAGCCAGAAAGTTAGATGCAAAGCTAATCTTTTGCAATATTCTTTAAGCAAAAGCCTGTGTTTAAAGGCAGAGGTCTCTTTAGTCAAGGTTCTAGAATGTATGAGAGAGGGGCAAAGAAAAATAATTTGCAGGTGATTGAAAAGTGATTATTTTTAATTATATATAATTATATATAATTTAAAATTATATATAATTTTATGATTATTCAGACATTCTTTTTTCTAGTTTCCAGGTTGAAGTTACTGGTGAGATAATCAAGCATTCATAGATCAGAGGTGAGGTCTACTCAAAAAGTGAGAAGTTCAAAGTACTGAGAAGTCAAAAATTAGGGATGTAGAATTTTATCAGACAGTGGAGTAGCAGCAGCAAATTTATGCAGACAAACTTTCCTTTCAACCCATGCCCCACAGAGACAAGATGAAATAACCCTTAATGTTCAACCTGGACT
>NW_019159965.1:0-1191 GCF_002288905.1 Enhydra lutris kenyoni | reverse complement strand
ATTTTTTAGTATTAGGGTGCCTGGGTGGCTCGGTTGAGTGTCGGACTCTTGATTTCCACTCAGGTCATGATCTCAGGGTTTTGGGATTGAACCCTGCATTAGGTTCTACCCTGAATGTGGAGCCTGCTAGGGACTTTTTCTTTCCTTCTTCATTTGCCCCTTCCCCAACTTGCATGCATGCAAAGGTTCCTAATCTGATAAAGGGTATTTACCCAAAACCTTAGAGTTAAATTTTACTTAAAAGTAAAACAGGGAGAATTTTGAGTTCTAGAAGACAATGAAAATAAGTAACAACTATGAAGTTTACATGAGAAGAAATGAAATTATAATTATCCACAGATGGTATTATTAGGTAGAAAATCCCAATGATAAATTATGAGAATTAATTTGAAAACTTAGCAAAGTTGTTACAATTTAGCTCAATCAATTTTATTTTATACCCCAGGAATAAAACAAATGAAAGATGAAAATAATACAGCCATTATAATAATATAAAAATATGAAATACCTAGGAATAAATCTATCAGCTGTGCAAAACCTCTATACCGTAACACATTATTGAGAAACATTAGGAAAAGATCTAAATAAATCGAAAGATACACTACATTCAGTATTTCTTTGTGTGTGTGTGTGTGTGTGTGTGTGTGTGTGTTTAATCTTATTTAAATTCAATTAACATATAGTACATAATTAGTTTCAGATGTAGAGTTCAGTTGTTCATCAATTGCATATAACACCCAGTGTTCATTACATCTATGCTTTCCTTAATGCCCATCACCCAGTTACTCCCTTTTCCCACCCATTCAATATTTCAATTCTCCCTAAATTGATTTAGAATCAGTGTCATCCCCAAAAACATTCCATCACTTTTTTATGTGCTTGCATTTATGTGTGTGTAACCTGATAGGATAATTCTAAAATGTGAAAATGAAAACAAACAAACAAAACAGAGATAACTAAGATAATATTGAAGATGAATAAGGTTGGTGATGATGAAGATGAGTAAGATAATATTGAGGATGAATGAGGATTGACCTCAGCAGTTATTAAGATTAGATATCAAAGCTTGAGTAATTCGAAGAATGGATGGTGAAAAATGTTATCCTCTGAGCTGATCTTGAAATGTTCTATTACCTACTATTCCTGCTTTGTTAGAAATATTCAAAACAATTTTCAAGTCCAATCTATTCA
>NW_019159964.1:0-1191 GCF_002288905.1 Enhydra lutris kenyoni | reverse complement strand
GCGGGTCGGGGTAGAAGGTTGTGCTGGACAAATCCCAGAAACCTCCATCCACACAAGTACACAAGAGTAAAAATGTTTGTACATCTGGGAGTTGAATACCCCCATGTGCATGTAAGTAACCTGGGGAAGATTTTAATTAGAGATTATCACTGAATGGCCAGCCTAGAATTTATATAGAACTGAATTCATATTCAGAGAACTGAGTGGATAAATATATCTGAGAAATCCTATAACAGTCTCATCTCTTTCCCAACAGCCGAAATATCACCCAGGAGAAAACCCCTTTGAACATATTGGGTATGATGAAGTTTTCAGTCAGACCTACACATTGACTCAACATGTCTTAACTCACACTGGACAGAGACCCTATAAATGGAATGAATGTGGAAAACATTTCAGTCATAGAAGCGACCTTTATAGACACCAGAAAACTTTCATGGAAGCAAAACCTTATAAATGTAATCAGTGTGATAAATGCTTCCATAATAGAAGGAAGCTTTGCATACACCAGAGAATTCACACTGGAGAGAAACCTTATAAATGTGATGAGTGTGGGAAAAACTTCAGTCGAAACTCACATCTTCGTTCCCATAAGATAACTCACACAGGAGAGAATCCATTTGTCTGTAATCAGTGTGGGAGTCACTTCAGGTATTTTTCATCTTTAACTAGACATAAGCATATTCATTCTGGACAGAAGCCTTATGAATGTCATCTGTGTGGGAAAGCCTTTGTTCAAAGTTCTTATCTTAAACAACACGAGAGAACTCACACTGGAGAGAAACCATATAAATGTCTTCTATGTGGAAAAGCCTTTGTTACAAGCTCTAATCTTAGAGAACATGAGAGAACTCACACTGGAGAGAAACCATATAAATGTCATCTATGTGGAAAAGCCTTTGTTCAAAGCTCTTGTTTTAGACAACATGAGAGAACGCACACTGGAGAGAAACCGTATAAATGTCGTCTTTGTGGAAAAGCATTTATTACAAGCTCTTGTCTTAAAAAACATGAGAGAACCCACACTGGAGAGAAACCATATAAATGTCTTCTTTGTGGAAAAGCCTTTGTTACAAGTTCTAATCTTCGAGAACATGAGAGAACCCACACTGGAGAGAAACCATATAAATGTCCTCTATGTGAAAAAGCCTTTGTTACAAGCTCTAATCTTAGAGAACATGAGAGAACTCA
>NW_019159963.1:0-1191 GCF_002288905.1 Enhydra lutris kenyoni | reverse complement strand
GCTCCTTAGGATTTGAAATTCGGGTGCCTGGGAGGCAGTAGCAGAGGCTTTTCTCTCTGGACTGTATACGTAGGATGGTCTCGGGATGGACGGGTGAGCACATGGGTCCATGGGATATTCTCCCTTTCGGGGATTCTGCCAGGCTCCCAAGAGTTTGGTGTTTTTCTGGGGGAAGGGAAGAGTGCTCTTTTCCATCTCAGGGGTTCTGCCAAACACGGATTCCAGAGACGGGTAGTGGGTCACGTGGCCTGGAAAACCCCACCATGGGTTATGATTTGGGACTAGGGGCACTATAGGTTCTCTCTGTGGGATCCTGGTCCAGCCCCGACAGGCTGTGCTTGACAGGGTTCTAGAGCCTAGTGTCACAATGCCTGTTTGGGCCCAGTTGCCCCTCCCGAGTGGGCGTGGTCTCATGGGCCATGCAGGTGGCTCCCACTCAGAAAGTAGTACCACCATATCAACATCCACTTTTCCTGCCATGGGGAAGGAGGAGGACTGTGTTGTGCTTCAGGTACACACAAGGGCAGGGTTTTGCACTACCTTCTGGGGTCAGATACCTGCATACCCAGGTTGGATGGAAATAATGGGCTTGGGCCAAGGCAGTGCCCACCTGCAGGATATGGGTCCCTCTATCTGGCTGGCCGACAGGAGATTGGGTCTCGGGCTGTGTTACACAGAGCAATAGTTCAAAGGGCGACCTATGTTATCAGGATGCCCTTGAAGGCCGTGTGGTTGGACGCTCATTTGAGGTTTTGGGCAGAACTGTAGGACATTTCTTCTTTCTTTTGGCCAGGTAGAAGGCAGCTTTGTGACTCCAGAATTCCCAAGGTGGAGGGCCTACTGGCAAAGCTTGTGAGGATCGAAATCTGAAACAGAAGTTATGGTTATTTTCAGTGCCGAGGGCATGACAGTTCCAATGTGCAGCAGCTGTTTCAAGATCTCCAGCACCTGAGGATGGGCGCGGGTGAGATGTCTGCTCACACTGGAATTTGTATCCATGATGGCCAACGAATGCTCGGGTGGCCTCAAGAAGCCTTGGAGGCTTATCCAAGCTGGAGCTTGTGAGCTACTCCAAACCACAAGGTGTCCTTCTGCGGGACAGAGGAAGTCAGCTTAGAGGTCTTCCACATGGAAAGATTCGACAGCAGAGCTCTCCGAATGGATGCCTGGAAACCCCACCTCGCGATACCA
>NW_019159962.1:0-1192 GCF_002288905.1 Enhydra lutris kenyoni | reverse complement strand
AGGGACCCATATCCTGCAGGTGGGAACTGCCTTGGCCCGAGCCCGTTATTTCCATCCAACCTGGGTATGCAGGTATCTGACCAAGAAGGTAGTGTAAAACCCTACCCTTGTGTGTACCTGAAGCACAACAGAGTTCTCCTCCTTCCCCATGGCAGGAAAGTGGATGTTGATATGGTTGTACTACTTTCAGAGTGGAGCCACCTGCATGGCCCATGAGACCACTCCCACTCAGGAGAGGCAACTGGGCCCAAACAGGCATTGTGACTCTTAGACTGAGACCCCTTTCAAGCACAGCCTGTTGGGGCTGGACCAGGATCACACAGAGAGAACCTATTGTGCCCTAGACCCAAATCCGAACCCTTGGTGGGGTTGTCCAGGCCACGTGACCCACAACCCGTCTCTGGAATTCCTGTTTGGGCAGGACCACTGAGATGGAAAAGAGCACTCTTCCCTTCCCTGAGAAAAACACCAAACTGTTGGGAGCCTGGCAGAATCCCCAGAAAGGGAGAATATCCCATGGACCCATGTGCTCACCCGTCCATTCCGCGAATATCCTAGGTATACAGTCCATAGAGAAAAGCCTCTGCTACTGCCTCCCAGGCACCCGAATTTCAAATCCTGATTAGCTGCTTTCAGGGTCTGCACATCGGGCCTGCCATAACCTCGCCCCTAATTCTTCCCCGAGTTGCTGTCTGAGACTTCATTCCCAAAGTTTTGACCACATGCCCTCCAGGACGGGACCTCCAGAACCACACCGCATCACTGGGCCTGCTCTCCCGAGAAACTCTGCCCGTCTCAATTTCCCAAAGCATCCAGATGGGAGAAACCTGCAAGGCACCTGAACCCACCCCAATTTCATAGGCCTCTCTGGGAAAAAGGCGCAGTATGAGACACCGTCAGCACCTTCCTCCAGGAAGACACGCACGTAAATGGGCCTGAGTCCGAAGATTCAACCTGACATGCCCCAAGACCTCATCCAAAACCTAGCTTAGGTTTTCAGGCCTCTGTCCCTCCGGCCTGTTCTGGAAAACCAACATATGGCCCAACGTGTGGTCCCTGAGCCATACAGTAGAACCCCTCTGGTCCTGAGAAGGAAACTTTGCTCTAGGGAATGGGGTCCCCCCAAAGGCTAGGAGGTTCCTTGCTGGCCCCAGAGCTACCGCCACATTCTATGGTCTCCCTGGACACCAAG
>NW_019159961.1:0-1192 GCF_002288905.1 Enhydra lutris kenyoni | reverse complement strand
ACAAAGAGGTTGCTGCCTGTGTTCTCCTCAAGGATTTTGATGGATTCCTTTCTCACATTGAGGTCCTTCATCCATTTTGAGTCTATTTTCGTGTGTGGTGTAAAGAAATGGTCCAATTTCATTTTTCTGCATGTGGCCGTCCAGTTTTCCCAACACCCTTTATTGAAGAAGCTGTCTTTTTTCCATTGGACATTCTTTCCTGTTTTGTCGAAGATTAGTACCATAGAGTTGAGGGTCTATTTCTGGGCTTTCTATTCTGTTCCGTTGATCTATGTGTCTGTTTTTGTGCCAGTACCATGCTGTCTTCATGATGACAGCTTTGTAATACAGCTTGAAGTCTGGAATTGTGATGCCACCAACTTTGGCTTTCTTTTTCAATATTCCTTTGGCTATTCGAGGTCTTTTCTGGTTCCATATAAATTTTAGGATTATTTGATCCATTTCTTTGAAAAAAAAAAATGGATGGTACTTTGATAGGAATTGCATTAAATGTGTAGTTTGCTTTAGGTAGCATAGACATTTTCACAATATTTATTCTTCCAATCCAGGAGCATGGAACATTTTTCCATTTCTTTGTGTCTTCCTCAATTTCTTTCATGAGTACTGTTACGTTTTTCCAGCGAGATAAACACCACACCAGGCAAAGTGGGTGCAAGGCAAGATTTATTAAAGGCACTCTCCAGCGAAGTTTCAGGGCTCAGGAGAAGGGGAGCCAGGAAGGTTGTGCCGGGAGGAGGGGGGCACCCTTGGGCGAGGTTCCAAGACTCTGGAAAGCAGAATGGCGGAAGTCACGCCCAAGGCAGGGAGAAGGGGGCTTTTAAGGGGCCTCGAGTGGAGTTCAGGGGTCTTGTGGCAAGTTTCCCTTATTTGGATATTTCGCCTGCTCGTCGGGGTCCCATTGGTCCACTGGAGCCCAGGGCGGGGGTCTCAGATTCCCGCTTGTCAGGGTCCCATTTGTCCATGGGAGCCCCGGGCGGGGGGGTTTTCAGATTCCTCCTTGGGTCTTTGTTCTCCTGTCCGAGCTCAGGTCTGGTGGTGGGAACTTTCGCCATCTTAAGTAGCCCTTTCTTTCTGCCAGCCCAACAAGTACTTTATAGTTTTCTGTGTTTAGATTCTAAGCCTCTTTGATTAGGTTTATTCCTAGGTATCTTATAGTTTTGGGTGCAATTGTAAATGGGATTGACTCCTTAAT
>NW_019159960.1:0-1192 GCF_002288905.1 Enhydra lutris kenyoni | reverse complement strand
CCGTGCCTATTCCACTGGCAACAAACCTATAGAGTAGGAAAATCCTAAATCGACCCCACAGAAATCAAAATAGTGCAGGCCACCCTGGAAAAACAGGGCCGATCTGACACAAGCTGAGCGTCACCCTCGACTCAGACATGCAGACCGATGTCCCTAGAGACAAAACATTTAACCGGGGAGTCCCAGAGGCCTTCATCTGAACTCTTGCTTTCTTTGCCAGGCATCTCTTTTCCAAGGTCTGGTTTCAAATACCAGCCTAGAGGGGTTTCCTGCGGCACAATTCAGAACCTCTCTCAACTCCGCATGGGAGACTTGCTCTTTGGTGCTGTGACAAACCCTCCAGTTAGGAGAATCTTTCAGGGCCCCCCGAGCCACCGCCACATAGCAGGTCTCCATGGACACTGACCCACATTATGACCCATGCTCAGCAGAGTCCCTTTCAACTCAGCCCCCCTGGGTCGCTCCCACAAGCCCGAAGATCAGACCTGCCTTATCGCTAGGAGACAGTAGGGAATGCATGTAGGGGTGCCCAGGCATCCATCCTTAGAACCCTGCTCTCGAGTCTGTCTGTATGGGGCGTCGTGGAGCCATCCAAGAGGACTCGCATGTCCCGCACAAGGAATCCTTTTGGTTTGGAGCATCTCACAAATCCCAGTGAGAGAAAACATCCAGTCAGAATGAGCCCCACCCACTTCATGAATCGGCCATCATAGTCACAAACTACAACCTGAGCCAACGTCTGATTCTCGCGCTGACTTCTGACGCAGGAGATCTCTATACAGCCTCTGCAGAGTGGGCCTGCCGTGTCCTCTCCCAGGACCCTAACTCTAGCTTGTGTCCTCATACTCCCGGCCAACAAGTCCACCAGGTTTCAAATTCTGGAGACACATCGCAGCACCGTGCCTGCCCAACAGAAGAAAAACTAGCCTTATTGGGCTGCCCAGAAGCCCAAAAGGAGGATCCGCCTGCACGACATTCAAATGGACCCCAAATATAGACGCTGCTATGGGGACTGATGCACTGTCTGACACAGCCTGAGACTGACCCCCCTGACTGACACCCATTCAGCAGACCCCAACCCAGCACATCTGGCCCTCCATGGCTCAGGTCTCCTTCACTTTTCAACATGGTTTTCAGGCTTTGGAACCTAGCTCTTATTTCAACAACTGCCCAGGGTGGAGCCAGATGCAGA
>NW_019159959.1:0-1193 GCF_002288905.1 Enhydra lutris kenyoni | reverse complement strand
CATGTATGGGTCACAATTCATTGTTTGAAAAGCACTGTTTTAGACAACAGAGTGTGTTCACCTTTGTAAAACTCTGTGGGTCAGTTTTCCTTGACAGTCTGGGCTTGTAGGTAATTGTGTCCCTTAGTGCGTACTGTGTTTCTGTGCTGAGTTGCTGCCTCGAGTAGCCGAAGGTATTTGCTTCCTTACGGGTGCCTGCTGAGGTGGGCACATGGCCGTCTGTGGGAGACTGGTTGGGACAGGTACAGGATTAGCACAGACTGTAGTCAGGGCAGCAGTAAGCCTTGTCGGTGGATATGAAGAGAACATATGATGTCTATCTGAGATGGATATCTGAGAACTTAGAACCTAGCTGGGTGAAAACACACACACACACAGACACAAACACACAAACACACATAGACACACACAGTTGCATACACCCTACCCCTTTTAGCTTACTAATCAGGCAAATGGAAATGAGGTAACATACTCAGGATAGCACTTAGGATGTTTCACGGTGTAAGTAACGGAAGACCAACTCCATTCGATTGATTTATTACTTTTTTAAAAAGATTTATTTGAGTGAGAGAGAGTAGTGGGGGGAAGGGCAGAGGGAGAGAGAATCCTGAAGCAGACTTCCCACTGAAGATGAAGTCTGATGCCGGACTGAATGCCAGAACTCGGAGATCGTGACCTGAGCTGAAACCAAGAGCTGACCATGCAACTCCATTTGGTTTGAGTGGTAAACATGTTTATTAATTCCCAAGATAGCCATTGAAGGGCAAGGGCCAAAATGGCTTCACAAAATGGTCTTAGGGATCCAGGCTCCTTCCGCTACTTCTTGTTTTTCTAAGGCTGGTTCCTTACAGTTGGCAGAAGACCTTTACTGGTAATCCGGGCTTCAGCTCCTGGTTTAGAACACTAAAACTTTGGTTCCTTGGGGAGAGCTTAGGCTACCATAGCATTTTCCAGGTTGTGTAGACCAGACTTCAGGCTACTGCACCATTTTCTAGGTTATAGCTGTTGTGTTTATCGGTTCCTGGTTTTCCCACTATGACCTGCCTGAGAGATGTGGAAGGACTGGTACCTTCCACGGAGCCGGGGGAAAGGCTTAGGTAGTCTTTCGTGAGTTTTAGGAAACAATCTCAGATCTCCCTTCCTACGGACACAGAACTTGTGGTCGAGCAGAGTTGTCTGACTGGCTCTTGCCA
>NW_019159958.1:0-1193 GCF_002288905.1 Enhydra lutris kenyoni | reverse complement strand
ATGATCTCCCTGATATGAGGGAGAGGAGATGCAACACGGGGGGTTAAGGGTGTAGGAGAAGAATAAATGAAACAAGATGGGATTGGGAGGGAGACAAACCATAAGTGACTCTTAATGTCACAAAACAAACTGAGGGTTAATGGGGGGAGGGGGGTTGGGGGGGTGGGATTATGGACATTGGGGAGGGTATGTGCTAGGTGAGTGCTGTGAAGTGTGTAAACCTGGCGATTCACAGACCTGTACCCCTGGGGATAAAAAGATATTATATGTTTAAAAAAAAATAAAACAAATAAAAAAAAAATTATCTCCTTCCTTGTAAATGTATGCTATTCCTCCATTGTAAGATTGAGGATACTTTTTTTTTCCTCATGCCTTTGAATATAGGCTGTTTTTAGTAACTTGCTTGATCGATGAATTGAGCAGATTCTTGGATAGAATTGGCATGCTCATTGGACAGATGACAGCAAGAGCCCGATGCTGGGTCATAACCTCTAACATGCCCAAGCATTGCAATTATTAAGAATTTCCAGCAGTGAATTGGGATGGGGAACTGGTGAAAAAATACACATTGGCTTATGTAATTATCTCTAGGTTGTGAGAGATATGGGGAGCAATGCTAACTATTGAACTATGGAATTAGTTGTCGTTAAGTGTCACTAACATGCTGATGAATGAAAATAGCAGACTCGGGCCAGACAATTTCTAATTCGTGATATGATGTCAAAGTCATATAGACAGCATTTTAAAAGATCCTCATCCCCTACAGTTAGAGACCAAACTGCATATAAACTCAATCCAACAACCTGACAGTAGAAAATAGAATAAGAAAGAAGCTGAATTCACAACCTCTACAAGTTTCCTGTACAAAAGTCAGGACTCTGATAAGGAAGGAGTTGGACACTGAGAACTGAGATTAAGACATCTGTTTGGCTTAACACCCAAAGAACAAATAATCCAATCAAGAAATGGGCAGAGGACATGAACAGACATTTCTGCAAAGAAGACATCCAGATGGCCAACAGACACATGAAAAAGTGCTCCACATCACTCGGCATCAGGGAAATACAAATCAAAACCACAATGAGATACCACCTCCCGCCAGTCAGAATGGCTAAAATTAACAAGTCAGGAAATGACAGATGCTGGCGAGAGGTGGTATCTCATTGTGGTTTTGATTTGTATTTCCCTGATGC
>NW_019159957.1:0-1193 GCF_002288905.1 Enhydra lutris kenyoni | reverse complement strand
TATTTAATCTCCCTACTGGTCATTGGTCTGTTCAGAATTTCTGTTTCTTTAGGATTCAGTCTTGGCAGGTTGTATGTTTCTGGGAATGTATCCTTTTCTTTTGGATTATCCAGCTTGTTGGGGTGTAATTGTTCATAGGACTTTCTTATGAGCCTTTGCATATCTATGGTATCAGGGAACATATCTTTCATTTCTGATGATGAGTTCTCTTTATTTTTTGTTAGCTTGAGTCTGACTGAGACTCTGTCAGCTTTGTTCTTTTCAAAGAACCAGCTCTTTGTTGATCTGTTGTTCTTGTTGTTTTATGTTTTATTTTTTTTATCTTTCTGTTGTCTTTTTAGTCTGTATTTCACTTAATTCAGTTCTGATGTGTTCCTTTGTTCTATTAACTTTGGACTTCATTTGTTCTTTTTATGTCTCCTTGAGGAACCAAGTTAGGTTCTTTATTTGAGATGTTTCTTGTTTCTTGAGTTAGGCCTGTATCACTATAAACTTCCTTCTTAGAACCACTTTTTTTTTTAAGTTAGCTCTAAGGGGTGCCTGTGTGGCTCATTCTGTTAGACATTGGACTTTGGCTCAGGTCATGAATTTAGGGTCCTGGAATTGAGTGCTGCGTCAGCTCTCTGGTCAGCATGGGGAACCACTTTTTCCCTCTTCTACTGCCTGCTGCTACTTCCACTTTGTTCAGGCTCTCTCTCTCTCTCTCTCCCTCTGTGTCAAATAAATAAATGACATCTTCAAAAAATTAAAGTGATCTCTATGCCCAGTGTGGGGTTGAAACTCAAAACCAGAAGATCAAGAGTAATAGCGCTCCACTGAATAATCGGGTGCCGCATTTTAAAACCCGTTTTACTGCATTCCATAACTTTTGTTTGATTATATTACTTTTTCATTTGCCTCAAAGTATTTCTGTGTTCCTATTTCAGTTTGCCCATGAACTCAATTGGTTGTTCAGTAGCATGTTGTTTAGTATCTGTGTTTATGAATTCCCAGTTTTCTTCTTGTAATTGATTCCTAGTTTTATACCACTGTGTTTGGAAAAGATGGTCGATTTGGTTTCACTCATCATTTGGGAAAATCCTAGGCTTCTGGAGTTTATTGACTTGTCTTGTGGCCTCAAATATGACCTGTGGTGGAGAATGTTCTAGGTGCACTTGAGAGGAGTGCATTCCATGTGCTGCTTTTGGATGGAG
>NW_019159956.1:0-1193 GCF_002288905.1 Enhydra lutris kenyoni | reverse complement strand
TTGATATGGTGGTACTACTTTCAGAGTGGGAGCCACCTGCATGGCCCATGAGACCACGCCCACTCAGGAGGGGCAACTGGGCACAAACAGGCATTGTGACTCTTAGCCTGAGACCCCTTTCAAGCACAGCCTGTCGCGGTGGTCCAGGATCCCAAAGAGAGAACCTATTGTGCCCCTAGACCCAAATCCTAACCCTTGGTGGGTTTGTCCAGGCCACGTGATCCACAACCCGTCTCTGGAATCCCTGTTTGAACAGGACCCCTGAGATGGAAAAGAGCTCTCTTCCCTTACCCAAGAAAAACACCAAACTCTTGGGAGCCTGCCAGAATCCCCAGAAAGGTTGAATATCCCATGGATCCATGTGCTCATCCGTCCATTCTGAGACCATCCTAGGTATACAGTCCAGAGAAAAAAGCCTCTGCTACTGCCTCTCAGGCACCCGAATTTCAAATCCTTAGGAGCTGCTTTCAGGGTCTGCACATCGGGCCTGACATAACCTCACCCCTAATTCTTCCCGAGTTCCTTTCTGAAGACTTGGTTGCCAAAGCCTTGACCCCATGCCCTCCAGGATTAGACCCCCAGAACCACAACGCATCTCTGGACCTCTTCTCCCGAGGAAACTCTTCCAGTCTCAGTTGCCCAAACCATCCAGAATTGGAGAAACCTGCAGGGCACCTGAACCCACCCCAATTTCAAAGGCCGCTCTGGAAGAAAGTTGCAGTATGAGACAACGTCAGCACCTACCTCCAGGATGACACGCACGTCTATGGGCCTAAGTCTGAAGATTCAACCTGACATGCCCCTAGGACCTCATCCAAAACCTAGCTTAGGTTTCAGGCCTCTGTCCCTCCGGCCTGTTCTGGAAAACCAACATATGGCCCAACGTTGGGTCCCGGAGCCATACAGTAGAAACCCTCTGGTCCCGAGAAGGAAACTTTGCTCTTGGGAACGGGGTCCCACCCACAGGCTAGGAGGTTCCTGCATGGCCCCAGAGCTACCGTCACATTCGAAGGTCCCCTAGACACCAAGCAGCATTGTGACCCGTCTGACTGAGAACCTCCGTCAACTCAGATCCCTTGGAACTGCGAAGCAGAGCCACTGGATCAAAGCTGCCCTGTTCCTAGGCTTCAGTGGTAACGGCGGTGGGGTTTCCAGGCATCCATTCGGAGAGCTCTGCTATCAAATCTTTCCAT
>NW_019159955.1:0-1193 GCF_002288905.1 Enhydra lutris kenyoni | reverse complement strand
GGCCTGAGTCCGAAGATTCAACCTGACATGCCCCTAGGACCCCATCCAAAACCTAGCTTAGGTTTTCAGGCCTCTGTCCCTCCGGTCTGTTCGGGAAAACCAACATATGGCCCAACGTGTGGTCCCTGAGCCATACAGTAGAACCCCTCTGGTCCCGAGAAGGAAACTTTGCTCTTGGGAACGGGGTCCCACCCACAGGCTAGGAGGTTCCTGCATGGCCCCAGAGCTACCGCCACATTCTAAGGTCTCCCTGGACACCAAGCAGCATTGTGACCCGTCACACAGAACCTCCGTCAACTCAGATCCCTTGGAACTGCGAACCAGAGCCACTGGATCAAAGCTGCCCTGTTCCTAGGCTTCAGTGGTAACAGAGGTGGAGTTTTCAGACATCCATTCGGAGAGCTCTGCTATCGAATCTTTCCATATGGGGACCCTGGAGCCCTCTAACTGGACTTCCCCTGTCCCGCTGAAGGACACCTTGCTGTTTGTAGCAGCTCACAAGCTCCACCTTCGGAAAGCCGCCAAGGATTCTTGAGGCCACACGAGCATTCCTTGGACATTATGGATACAAATTCCAGTGTGAGCAGACATCTCACACTCGATCGTCCTCAGGTGCTTGAGATCTCGAAAAAGACACTGCACATTGGAACTGTTATGGCCTCGGCACTGAACATAAGCATAGCTTTGTTTTTAGACTTCCATCCTCACACACCTTGCCAGCAGGCCATCCCTATTGGGAATTCTGGAAAAACAAAGCTGCCTTCTGCCTGCCCACCGGAAGGAAGAAATGCCCTACGGGTCTGCCCAGAAAACCCAGATGAGGGTCCAGCAGCATGGCCCTCAAGGGAACCCTGATATCACAGGCCGCCCTTTGAACTGATGCTCTGTGTGACACAGCCCGAGCACCGGACTCCTGTCTGCCAGCCACATAGCGCGACCCATATCCTGCAGGTGGGCTCTGTCTTGGTCAGAGCCCGTCATCTCCTGCGAACCTGGGTATGCAGGTATCTGACCCCAGAAGGTAGCACAAATCCCTGCCTATGGGGGAACCTGAATCACAGCAGAGTCCTCCTCCTTCCTCATGGCAGGAATGTGGATGTTGAGATGGTTGTACTTTTCTAGAGTGGGAGCCAGCTACAGGGCCCATGAGACCACGCCCACTCAGCGGGGGCAGCTGGGCACAAGCAGGCATT
>NW_019159954.1:0-1193 GCF_002288905.1 Enhydra lutris kenyoni | reverse complement strand
CTGTTGTGCTTCAGGTACACACAAGGGCAGGGTTTTGCACTACCTTCTGTTGTCAGATACCTGCATACCCAGGTTGGATGGAAATAACGGGCTCGGGCCAAGGCAGTTCCCACCAGCAGGTTGTGGGTCCCGCTATCTGGCTGGCCGACAGGAGATTGGGTATCGGGCTGTGTTACACAGAGCGTTAGTTCACAGGGCAACCTAAGATATCAGGGTGCCCTTGAGGGCCGTGTGGTTGGACGATCATTGGGGGTTTTGGGCATACCTGTAGGACATTTCTTCTTTCTGTTGGCCAGATAGAAGGCAGCTTTGTGACTTCAGAATTCCCAAGGTGGAGGGTCTGCTGGCAAAGCTTGTGAGGATCGAAATCTGAAAACACAAGCTATGGTTATGTTCAGTGCCGAGGGCATGACAGTTCCAATGTGCAGCAGCTGTTTCATGATCTCCAGCTCCTGAGGATGGGCGAGTTTGAGATGTCTGCTCACACTGGAATTTGTGTCCATGATGGATTTGCCCTACCTTCTGGGGTCAGATACCTGCATACGCAGGTTCGCAGGAGATGACGGGCTCTGACCAAGACAGAGCCCACCTGCAGGATATGGGTCGAGATTTGTGGCTGGCTGACAGGAGGCTGGGGCTGGGGCTGTATCAGACAGAGCATCAGTTCACAGGGCGTGCTATGATATCAGGGTGCCCTTGAGGGCCATGTAGCTGGACCCTCATCTGGGGATTCTGGGAAGACCCATAGGGCATTTCTTCCTTCCGGTGGGGAGCCAGAAGGCAGCTCTGTTTTTCCAGAATTCCCAACATGGATGGCCTGCTGGCAAGGTGGGTGAGGATGGAAGTCTGAAAACAAAGCTATGCTTATGTTCATTGCCGAGGCCATAACAGTTCCAATGTGCATCGTCTGTTTCGAGATCTCAAGCACCTGAGGACGTTCTAGTGTGAGATCTCTGCTCACGCTGGAATTTGTATCCATAATGGCCCACGAATGCTCGTGTGGCCTCAAGAAGCTTTGGCGGCTTTCTGAAGCTGGAGCTTGTGAGCTGCTCCAAACAAAAGGTGTCCTTCAGCGGGACAGGGGAAGTACAGTTACAGGGCTCCAGGGTCCCCATATGGAAAGATTCGATAGCAGAGCTCTCCGAATGGATGCCTGGAAACTCCACCTCCGTTACCACTGAAGCCTAGGAACA
>NW_019159953.1:399-1194 GCF_002288905.1 Enhydra lutris kenyoni | reverse complement strand
CCGTGATTCGGGCTTCGCGGACGACGCCCATGGCACCTGGCATCTCCACCAGGCCCAGAGTCTCCCACTCACCTCTCTTGGGCAACACCACGCTGACAACCTGGCGCCCGAGGCCCGCTGAAAGACACAAGGAGACAAGGTTTCCGAAGCCATGGCGCCCAGGGAGCTGTCCTGGAAGGGGGATTGGGTCGTTAGGCCGGGGGGCATGCCTCAACAGCCCCAGGGGGCCCCTGACGTGCACAGAGGGTCCAGGGCCGCAGCAGGGAGCCCCGAGAGATCGTTCGGCTCAAGGCCCCAACGGCAGCGCTCCTCCAGGGTCCCGAGGGTCTGGGGGATGCTGATGCCGCCACAGAAGCCTGCACTGGGCCTCAGCGTAATCCTATTGAGCATGATTTTTAGGTCATCATCGCTCTTCCAGACCATATGAGTTCTCATCATTGACCCAAGCAAGCTGATGGCGATGCGTGCGGTCGCGTCGCACCCAGAAGCTGCTTACCGGGGGTGCATGCCACCCAGCGCCATGCCCCGGGCTGCTGACACGTTAGACCTGTGGGCAGGGCTGGGCCAAGCGAGACGTGCTCATGCGGGCGAGCTCCTCGATTGTGCATGGGCTTCTGAGGAGAGATGGAGAGACCGGCTGTCAAAATGCCCTGGTCTGGGGCGCCGGCCAGGCGGCCGACGGTTACCTAACCCAAGGTCCTGGCTGGTGGCGCCCGGCCCATGGCTGTCCCACGCGTGGCTGGTGTCTGCCAGGAAGGAGCAGGGCCCAGGGGCCCAGCCGCCCTTACCTGGGCA
>NW_019159953.1:0-299 GCF_002288905.1 Enhydra lutris kenyoni | reverse complement strand
GGGGCGAGCTCCTCGATTGTGCATGGGCTTCTGAGGAGAGATGGAGAGACCGGCTGTCAAAATGCCCTGGTCTGGGGCGCCGGCCAGGCGGCCGACGGTTACCTAACCCAAGGTCCTGGTTGGTGGCGCCCGGCCCATGGCTGTCCCACGCGTGGCTGCTGTCTGCCAGGAAGGAGCAGGGCCCAGGGGCCCAGCCGCCCTTACCTGGGCATCCCGAAACAAGGGAGATCGTGGCCCCTGTGGGAGCCCAGACTTCCGCCGAGCGGCCCCTGAACATGGCACGGAACCCAGGGTTTCGA
>NW_019159952.1:0-1194 GCF_002288905.1 Enhydra lutris kenyoni | reverse complement strand
ATGTATGTGTTATTACGTGTATGAATTCATTTAGCTCCGTCATCAATCCCTGAAGTATTTAATCTCGCTTTGTGACCCATAAGCTTGCCCTGGGTCATGTGGCTGGTGAGTAGGAGAAGTAAGGATCAGGACTACGTCGGTCTGACACAAAAACCCCATTTTTAAAAAAAACACAATTTGCTAATATCATCCATGTCGAGTACCTTCATTTGCGCTAGGGTTCCTAGTTTCTGTAGCTTCTCTTCTCTGAGCTGTGTCTGACAAAAAAATGGAAACAGCCTTTGAAAGTAAGTGATGGGTGCCTGGGTGGCTCAGTTGGTTATAGCAGCTGCCTTTGGCTCAGGTCATGATCCCAAGGTCCTGGAATCAAGTCCTACATCGGGCTCCTTGCTTAGTGGGGAGCCTGCTTCTCTCTCTGCCTCTGCCTGCCCCTCTGTTTGCTTGTGCTCTCTCTCTCTCTGACAAATAAATAAATAAAATCTTAAAAAAAAATGCAAGTGAACCACAGTAACTGCTATGCCTGTTCAATTTTTGTACCGGAACCATTAAAAAAAAAAATACATGGGGATAGGCTCTAACTGAATAGAAATGTTCTGTCCAGAATGTGAGGGAGGGTGTGAGGGTTTCGGGCCATGGACAGAGAGGCCTGTCATAGGCCTTTTAATGGAGACAGGCTTGTTAATCTGTGGCATGTCAGAGCCTGAACACCCGTGTGTGACGTGCCTATCAATTTACTGAAAGGCATCCCACACGCCCATCCCTGGAAGGGCGACAAGAGCCCCTGCAGCCAGCTGAGCTGGGTGCCAACCCCCAGACACCAAGGCCAGTCCTCCCAAGGGAGAGGGTGACAGAAGGACAATGGCACGATGGGACACTGGCAGTCTGTGTGAGATCTGAGACTGTCACAGAGTTATGCATGGAATCTGCAAAATGTGACCTCCTTCGTGTTCCCTTCTTGTGATGCTTGATGACATGTTCCCCAGAGCAGAGTCCTCAATAAATGTTGATGCTTGTGACAGGATTTACATAACAGCACACCACACGTGTGTTGCCTAGGCTATAAAAACAGGTGTAATAGAGTAATATATTGGAGAGATGTTTCGTTTTAGCAATTCATGGCCTCGTAGAAATGGCTCATGAAATGTTAGGGCTAGGAGGAATATTACAGACTACAGACACTCCAACTCCTTCCTT
>NW_019159951.1:0-1194 GCF_002288905.1 Enhydra lutris kenyoni | reverse complement strand
AGCAGGTGAATCCTTGGTGAAGCAGGACAGCAAGCAGGTGCAGGTGGGCCTCCAGGATCTGGAATATGAGACCTGTAGCTGAAGTGAGTATGAATCTGAGCAGGAGGAGAGCACAAGTCCTGGTAGGAACACAAGGGCAGGGCTCACCTGACGTCCCTGGAGTCGGCCTTCCCATCCGGGAGCTACTGGCCAGCCCCACACCTAATGAGGAGTAGGGCCCAGGGGTATGGTAAATGGAAGGGGACCAAGGACCAGTGAGGCACAGGAAGTTTGGCAGAGAGCTCTTGTCCAACATGAGGCTGAGTGTGAGTGGGAATGTCTCTAATTAGTTTCCAACATATTGCTGTTGATTAAAAGAAGGAAAGTTTTGTCCAACTGGTGATCATCTAAGGCTTACTTTTTAATGAAGAGACCAGATGAGCTTGTGGAGACATGTAAACCCTAGCTAAAAAATCTGTTTTTCCATCCTAGAAGGACTTTGACTGTAGGTACACCCACCAAACTGAAATTGAGAATAGAAAAAACACTCAGGGCAGTGGAAGGTGACTGTGCCTGGTTCCTGACCTGCAGGGCTGTTGAATGGGTGGAAGTACCATGTCTGAATGCTGGTAAAGCATGGGGCTGAATAAAGTACTGCCTTAACTTTCACTCTAGCAATTCCTATCCCCGGCACCAGAGCTGCCTCCAAGCCTCAGCAGTATGTGTAGCTTTATTTAGGAAGATGTCTTTGTCTTTTCTCAGAGTGTGAGAAACACGACAGCCTCAGGGAAACAGCCCTGATGGAGGGGCGCCTGGGCTTCTCAGTGGCTAGTTCCCCAGGGAAAAAGCCCTTGGAGAGCTCTCGAGGGAAGCAGGAGGAATTCCGTGCATACGGAAAGTTGGAAGACATCTCTCTCCTGCAGAAGGACATCAGAGAACTGAAGGCCCAGCTGCTGAATGCCAACAAGATCATCCAGAACCTCAAGAGCCAGGTCCGGTCTCTCTCAGTTACAAGTGATTATTCATCTAGTCTGGAAAGACCATGAAAGCTGAAGGCCATTGACACCCTGAGGGATCTTCACCTCACAGTGTCACTGATGAGGATGACGGGTGGCTGTCTGATGGCACTGGGGCTTTCTACTCCCCGGGGCTTCAGGCTAAAAAGGATCTGGAGAGTCTGATCCAGAGAGTGTCCCAGCTAGAGGCCCAGCTCCC
>NW_019159950.1:0-1194 GCF_002288905.1 Enhydra lutris kenyoni | reverse complement strand
CGCCAAGGCTTCTGGATGCCGCACGAGCGTTCGTTGGCCATCATGGATACAAATTCCAACGTGAGCAGACATCTCACACTCGATCGTCCTCAGGTGCTTGAGATCTCGAAACAGACGCTGCACATTGGAACTCTTATGGCCTCGGCTCTGAACATAAGCATAGCTTTGTTTTCAGACTCCGTCCTCATACACCTTGCCAGCAGGCCATCCATATAGGGAATTCTGGAAAAACAAAGCTGGCTTCTGCCTGCCCACCGGAAGGAAGAAATGCCCTGTGGGTCTGCCCAGAATCCCCAGATGAGGGTCCAGCAGCATGGCCATCAAGGGCACCCTGATATCATAGGCCGCCCTGTGAGCTGATGCTCTGTCTGACACAGACCGAGCCCCGGCCTCCTGTCAGCCAGCCACATAGCACGATCCATATGCTGCAGGTGGGCTCTGTCTTGGTCAGAGCCCGTCATCTCCTGCGAACCTGGGTATGCAGGTATCTGACCCCAGAAGGTAGCACAAATCCTTGCCTATGGGGAAGCTGAATCACAGCAGAGTACTCTTCCTTCCTCATGACAGGAAGGTGGATGTGGAGATGGTTGTACTACTCTAGAGTGGGAGCCAGCTACATGGCCCATGAGACCACGCCCACTCAGGAGGGGCAGCTGGGCCCAAGCCGCCCTTGTGACCCTCAGCCTGAGACCCCCTTTAAAGCACACCCTGTTCGGGGCTGGACCAGGGAGCCAGAGAGCAGGCCTCTCGTGCCTCTTGGCCCAAATCCGAACCCTTGGTGGGGTTGTCCAGACCACGTGACCCACAACCCCACTCAGGAATCCTTGTTTGGGCGGGACCCCTGAAGTGGAAAACAGCACTCTGCCCTTCCCACAGAAAGATAGCAAACTCTTGGCAGCCGGGGAAAAACCCCAGATTGAAGAACCTCCGATGGACCCATGTAGCAACCCTATCATCCCGAGGCAATCCTGGCTGTAGTGTCCAGATAGAAAAGCCTCGGCTACTGCCCCCAGGCATCCGAATTGCAAATCCTGAGGAGCTGCTTTCAGGGTCTGCAGATCGGGCCTGCCATAACTTCGCTCCTAAGTCTTCCCCGAGTTGCTCTCTGAAGACTTGGTCCCAAAGCCGTGACCACATGCCCTCCAGGATGGGACCTCCAGAACCAAACAGCATCACTGGGCCTGCTCTCCCGAA
>NW_019159949.1:0-1194 GCF_002288905.1 Enhydra lutris kenyoni | reverse complement strand
TAGATTGCTTTGGGTAGTATGGACATTTTAACAAAATTTGTCTTGCAATCCATGAGCATGGAATATCTTTCCATTGTTTGTGTCATCGTTAATTTCTTTCAGTGATGTGTCATAGTTCTCAGAGTACAGGTCTTTCACCTCTTGGGAAAGTTTATTTTTTAGTGTTTTATTATTTTTGGTATAGTTGTAAATGAAATTGTTTTCTTAATTTCTTTTTCTGCTACTTCATTATAAGTGTATAGAAAGGCAACAGATTTCCTTACATTGATTTTGTATCCTGCAACCTTAATGAATCCATTTATTGGTTGTAGTAGCTTTTTGGCAGTCTTCAGGGTTTTCAGTATATTATCATGTCATCTGCAAGTGATGAAAGTTTTACTTCTCTCTTACCAATTTGGATGACTTTTATTTCTTTTTGTTGGGTGGTTGCTATGGCTAGGATTTCCAGTACTATGTTGAATAAAAGTGCTCAGAGTGAATATCTTTGTCTTATTCTTGACCTTAAGGGAAAAGCTCTCATTTTTCTCACCACTGAGTATGATGTTAATTGTAGGTTTTTCATATAAGACTTTTATTATGTTGAGGGATGTTCTCTCTAAATCTACTTTGTTGAGGGTTTTTATCATGAATTAGTGTAGTACTGGGTCAAAAGCATGTTTATCATTTGTCAAAATGACTATATGGTACTTACCCTTCTCTTATTGATGTGATGTACCATGTTGATTGATTTGTAAATATGGACAACCTTTTTTTTTTTTAAGATTTTATTTATTTATTTGACACACAGAGAGAGACAGTGAGAGCAGGAACACAAGCAGAGGGACTGGGAGAGGAAGAAGCCGGCTTCCCGCCGGGAGCCCGGTGTGGGGCTCAATCCAATGAAACAATTTCATTGTTCTCAGGGCCCTGGGATCATGACCTGAGCCGAAGGCAAACACTTAATGACTGAGCCACCCAGGCACCCTTTATATTGGGCAACTCTTGCATCACAGGAATAAATCCCACATGATCATAGTGGATGATTTTTTTTAATGAGTTGTTGGATTTGGTTTGCTAGTGTTTTGTTGAGGATTTTTGCATCTATGTTCATCAGAGATGGCTTGTAGTTTTTTTCTTTTGTGGTGTCTTCACCTGGTTTTTGTATTAGGGTAATGCTGGCCTCATAGAATGAATTTGGAGACTTTCCATTCTCTT
>NW_019159948.1:0-1195 GCF_002288905.1 Enhydra lutris kenyoni | reverse complement strand
ATACCTGGGAATAAACCTAACCAAAGAGACTAAGAATCTATACACAGAAAACTATAAAGTACTCATGAAAGAAATTGAGGAAGACACAAAGAAATGGAACAATGTTCCATGCTCCTGGATTGGAAGAATAAATATTGTGAAAATGTCTATGCTACCTAAAGCAATCTACATATTTAATGCAATTCCTATCAAAGTACCATCCATTTTTTTCAAAGAAATGGAACAAATAATCCTAAAATTTATATGGAACCAGAAGAGACCTCGAATTGCCAAAGGAATATTGAAAAAGAAAGCCAAAGTTGGTGGCATCACAATTCCGGACTTCAAGCTCTATTACAAAGCTGTCATCATCAAGACAGCATGGTGCTGGCACAAAAACAGACACCTAGATCAATGGAACAGAATAGAGAGCCCAGAAATAGACCCTCAATTCTATGGTCAACTAATCTGCGACAAAGCAGGAAAGAATGTCCAATGGAAAAAAGACAGCCTCTTCAATAAATGGTGTTGGGAAAATTGGACAGCCACATGCAGAAAAATGAAATTGGATCATTTCCTTACACCACACACGAAAATAGACTCAAAATGGATGAAGGACCTCAATGTGAGAAAGGAATCCATCAAAATCCTTGAGGAGTACACAGGCAGCAACCTCTTCGACCTCAGCCGCAGCAACATCTTCCTAGGAACATCGCCAAAGGCAAGGGAAGCAAGGGCAAAAATGAACTATTGGGATTTTATCAAGATCAAAAGCTTTTGCACAGCAAAGGAAACAGCTAACAAAACCAAAAGACAACTGACAGAATGGGAGAAGATATTTGCAAATGACATATCAGATCAAGGGCTAGTGTTCAAAATCTATAAAGAACTTAGCAAACTCAACACCCAAAGAACAAATAATCCAATCAAGACATGGGCAGAAGACACGAACAGACATTTCTGCAAAGAAGACATCCAGATGGCCAACAGACACATGAAAAAGTGCTCCATATCACTCGGCATCAGGGAAATACAAATCAAAACCACAATGAGATATCACCTCACACCAGTCAGAATGGCTAAAATTAACAAGTCAGGAAATGACAGATGCTGGCGAGGATGCGGAGAAAGGGGAACCCTCCTACACTGTTGGTGGGAATGCAAGCTGGTGCAACCACTCTGGAAAACAGCATGGAGGTTCCTCAAAATGTTGAAA
>NW_019159947.1:0-1195 GCF_002288905.1 Enhydra lutris kenyoni | reverse complement strand
ATTGTGACTCTTAGCCTGAGACCCCTTTCAAGCACAGCCTGTCGGGGAAGAACCAGGATCCCACAGAGAGAACCTATTGTGGCCCTAGACCCAAATCCTAACCCTTGGTGGGGTGGTCCATTCCACGTGACCCACAACCCGTCTCTGGAATCCCTGTTTGGGCAGGAATCCTGAGTTGCAAAAGAGCACTCTTCCCTTCCCCCAGAAAAACACCAAACTCTTGGGAGCCCGGCAGAATCCCCAGAAAGGGAGAATATCCCATGGAACCATGTGCTCAGCAGTCCATTCCGAGACCATCCTAGGTATACAGCCCAGAGAGTAAAGCCTCTGCTACTGCCTCCCAGGCACCCGAATTTCTAACCCTGAGGAGCTGCTTTCAGGGTCTGCACATCGGGCCTGCCATAACCTCGCTCCTAATTCTTCCCCGAGTTGCTGTCTGGACACTTCGTTCCCATAGCCTTGACCACATGCCCTCCAGGATGGTACCCCCAGAACCACATCGCTTCCCCGGGCCTGCTCTCCCGAGGAAACTCTGCCCGTCTCAGTTGCCCAAAACATCCAGAAGGGGAGACTCCTGCAAGGCACCTGAACCCACACCAATTTCATAGGCCGCTCTGAAAAAAACGCGCAGTATGAGACACCGTCAGCACCTACCTCCAGGAAGACACGCACGTCAATGGGCCTGAGTCCGAAGATTCAACCTGACATGACCGTAGGACCTCATCCAAAACCTAGCTTAGGTTTTCAGGCCTATGTCCCTCTGGCCTGTTCTGGAAAACCAACATATGTCCCAACGTGTGGTCCCTCAGCCATACAATAGAACCCCTCTGGTCCCGAGTAGGAAACTTTGCTCTTGGGAACGGGGTCCCACCCACAACCTACGAGGTTCCTGCATGGCCCCAGAGCTACCGCCACATTCTGAGGTCTCCCTGGACACCAAGCAGCATTGTGACCCATCAGACTGAGAACCTCCGTCAACTCAGATCCCTTGGAACTGCGAAGCAGAGCCACTGGATCAAAGCTGCCCTGTTCTTAGGCTTCAGGGGTAACGGAGGTGGGGTTTCCAGGCATCCATTCGGAGAGCTCTGCTGTCGAATATTTCCATATGGGAGACCTCTAAGCTGACTTCCCCTGTCCCGGAGAAGGATACCTTGTGGTTTGGAGAAGCTCACAAGCTCCAGCTTGGATAAGCCTC
>NW_019159946.1:0-1195 GCF_002288905.1 Enhydra lutris kenyoni | reverse complement strand
AAATTTGGGTTTCTAACCAATAAGATGGCCATGAAGAAGAACCTTAAGATGTGAACAGGATAAAAGAGGAGTTAGGATGACCCTTAAGAGAAAACTGGGATGAAGATATGGAAAGACTTGAAAGAGGGAAGGAGAACTGGTGATGAAAAAGATGGGATCTCTTCAAGTGAGATCTATTTTATTTTATTTTTTAAATTAATTTATTTGAGAAAAAGAGAGAGAGCAGGCATGCATACATGACAGAAAGGGGCCACAAGGAGAGGGAAATAGAGAATCATAAGCAGACTCCGAGTGAGCCCCCAGGTGGGGCTTGATCACACCATCTGAGATCACAACCTGAGTCAACACCAGGAGTTGACACTTAACAGACTGTGCCACCCAGGCACCCCTTCTTTCTGTAAGATTTAAATGGCAGAATTAAGGAGAATTAATAATCAATGAAGGAAGAGAGGAGAGAAATTGAGAATTACTTTCATTACTAATTTTTTAATCTTGGAGTACCAGGTCATAGAAATGCTGGAATGGAAGGTCTGGGGGCAGAAAGGGTAACATGTGAGAGAATAATCTATAGTCAGAGCATGTTGAGTTTCAGTTGCCTATTTTGACACACATTCAGAAACATTCTTCAAGCAGGAAAACACCAGATGAGAGACCAGATTGAAAGGGATACCATATTGTTCAAATGAAAATACAGAGTGCTAGTTACATTTCAATTTCAGACAAACGACTTCTTTTTACTATAAGTATGTTCATAGGGAGTATGACATAGGGAGATGGAGAGGAGATGGGAGTTGAGGGAAATTGGAAGGGGAGGTGTACCATGAGAGACTATGGACTCTGAAAAACAATCTGAGGGTTTTGAAGGGGTGGGAGTTGGGAGGTTGGGGGAGCCAGGTGGTGGGTATTAAGGAGGGCACACTTATTGCATGGAGCACTGGGTGTGGTGCAAAAACAATGAATTCTGTTATGCTGAAAAGAAATAAAAAAAGAAATAAAAAAAAGAGAGACCTTCTGTGAGCCCACCAGCTGCTGGATGTCCTATCTGGTGTCCAGACCTTGCCAGACATCCTGCTACCCCTCGAGGATCTCCATGCTCTTCAATCCCTGCCAGACAACTTATACAGGGCCTCTGGGCTTTGGCTCCAGCGGCTTTCAATCTTTTGGTTGTGGCTCTCCCTCTCTGGGCTTTGGATTG
>NW_019159945.1:0-1195 GCF_002288905.1 Enhydra lutris kenyoni | reverse complement strand
TTTAGGGTCCTTTGGTGGCAAGGGTGGAGTCCTGTTGTCTGGCTCAGTTCTCTCTCCAAGAGAGGGATCCAGAGCAGAGCCCTGGGTATGGGCGCCTGGAAATCTCGAACTGTCATGAGGATTGGGAGCCCAGGGCCATGGCAAGCCACTTAAGCGGGCTCATGGTCCAGGGCCTGAGAGGAGTTCCTTGAACATGGGGCTCCCGCTGAGGGTCCAAAGGCGAGTTTGTGCCCAAGGCAGGACTCAACGTAGGCCGTGGCATCATGGGCCACGAAAGTTTCTCCCACCCTGAAGGTGTGACCCCCTGCCAACAGCAAGCTTTGCTGCCATGGGGAAGGAGGAGTTCGGATTTGTGCTTCCGGTACGCACCTGGGCAGGAATTTGATAGATGGACTAGGTTCAGATGTCTGAAAACGAGGTTGTGAAGAGTAGAGAGCCTAAGGCCATGGCGTGTCCAATGGGCTGAGTGTGCGGCCAGCTGTCCCCTACTCTGTCGAGATCTCTGGCCCCAGGCTTTTCAGACAGAGCACCAGTGCCCAGGGCAGCCGATCCATCTGGGGTGCGGTCGAGAGCGAACAGGTTGAACGTCATTTGGGGTTTTGGTTAGCCCCATGGGGCAATGTTTTACTTCTGGTGGGCAGGCAGAAGGCGGCGTTGTGGTATCGGAATTCCTAATCTGTAGGGCTTGCTTGCCATGAACGTGAAGAAGGAAGTCCGAAAACCGAAGCTAGGGTCAGGTTTGAGGCCGAGGGCACGGCAGGCCTACTCTCCAGTGGCTGAAGTGAGAGGTCCTATATCTGAAGTCAGGGCGAGTGTCAGACGTTGCCTCAGGCTGGAATTTGTGTCCATGAGGGCCCATCATGCAGGGGGTGGGGGCATGATGAGTCCAGGGAGGTTATGCCACGCTGGGAGTTGTTAGCTGCTCCAAACTTCACAGTTGCCTTTTGCGGGGCAGGCGAGTCCTATTGGATGTACCAGGATGCCCCTTACGGAAAGACTCGAGGGCAGGGATCTAAGCATGTGTGCCTGGGACCGCCACCTCCTATTCCCACTGGCTAGTAGGACAAGGTAGGTCCAATCTGCGGATACTTGGGCGATCTACCCAGACGGCTGAGTTGACCTGGACTCTCCTGAGGATGGGTCATAATGTGGGTTTGTGTCCCTGGAGACCTGGGAATGTTTCGTAGCTCAGGGA
>NW_019159944.1:512-1195 GCF_002288905.1 Enhydra lutris kenyoni | reverse complement strand
TCATGAGTACTTATAGTTTTCTGTGTATAGATTCTTAGTCTCTTTGGTTAGATTTATTCCTAGGTATCTTATAGTTTTGGGTGCAATTTTAAATGGGATGGACTCCTTAATTTCTCTTTCTTCTGTCTTGTTGTTGGTGTAGAGAAATGCAACTGATTTCTGTGCATTGATTTTATATCCTGACACTTTACTGAATTCCTATACAAGTTCTAGCAGTTTTGGAGTGGATTCTTTTAGGTTTTCCACATATAGTATCATATCGTCTGCAAACAGTGATAGATTGACTTCTTCTTTGCTGATTTGGATGCCTTTAATTTCCTTTTGTTGTCTGATTGCTGAGGCTAGGACTTCTAGTACTATGTTAAATAGCAGTGGTGATAATGGACATACCTGCCGTGTTCCTGACCTTAGCAGAAAAGCTTTCAGTTTCTCTCCATTGAGAATGATATTTGCGGTGGGTTTGTCATAGATGGCTTTGATAATATTAAGGTGTGTGCCCTCTATCCCTACACTTTGAAGAGTTTTGATCAGGAAGGGATGCTGTACTTTGTCAAATGCTTTTTCAGCATCTATGGAGAGTATCATATGGTTCTTGTTCTTTCTTTTATTAATGTGTTGTATCACATTGATTTGCAGATGTTGAACCAACCTTGCAGCCCTGGAATAAATCCCACTTGGTCGGG
>NW_019159944.1:0-412 GCF_002288905.1 Enhydra lutris kenyoni | reverse complement strand
TCATGAGTACTTATAGTTTTCTGTGTATAGATTCTTAGTCTCTTTGGTTAGATTTATTCCTAGGTATCTTATAGTTTTGGGTGCAATTTTAAATGGGATGGACTCCTTAATTTCTCTTTCTTCTGTCTTGTTGTTGGTGTAGAGAAATGCAACTGATTTCTGTGCATTGATTTTATATCCTGACACTTTACTGAATTCCTATACAAGTTCTAGCAGTTTTGGAGTGGATTCTTTTAGGTTTTCCACATATAGTATCATATCGTCTGCAAACAGTGATAGATTGACTTCTTCTTTGCTGATTTGGATGCCTTTAATTTCCTTTTGTTGTCTGATTGCTGAGGCTAGGACTTCTAGTACTATGTTAAATAGCAGTGGTGATAATGGACATACCTGCCGTGTTCCTGACCTTAGC
>NW_019159943.1:0-1195 GCF_002288905.1 Enhydra lutris kenyoni | reverse complement strand
GGATTCTAATTCTAGAAATGGAATTGGTAAGTTAAAGGTGGCACTCAAGGTGCCTCGTTAGCGCAGTAGGTAGCACGTCAGTCTCATAAAGGTGGCACTCATATTTAAGGTTTGTTTCTATACTGCCCACTATCTCTACTGACAGTGCTCAGCAGTATATAAAACTGTTTGCATGAATCTCTGCGAATTTAGGATTCATTTATTAAAATCAGTACTATAACATCAGAAAGTTTAAAGTTTAAAGTCATAGAATAGTTAAACACTTTTCTTTCTAATCACAAGAGATATTTTACAAAATTGTGGGGAGATTCTCAGTTACAAAAATACATTCTACCATTTAAACCAGTTAAGAATAACAATAACATGGCAATACAAGGGGTAGTCTTAAGGGTATTTTTCAAAACTTTCCTTTAAAGATAGGTTTTTATGTCAAAATACAGCGTTAATTAATAAAGGGTTTTTTACCTTTTTAAATGAAAAATGAAAAGTTGTGGAAACCAGAGAAATCTGTTATTCCAACTTATGAAAAAGTACTGCTGTTATGAAAATTTTCGAACATAGGAAACGTTACAAAGCTGGAGACATGAACTACTTACCTCTACATACTTTGTTATGTGTCACCTAAGACTAAGAACATTATCCTAAAGAGAATAATTTATCCTATCAAGTAAAGTTGAATACTGTTTCCTTAATATCTTGTACTCCAGAATTTTTTCAAATTTTCCTCAGATGTCCAAATCAAATTTTCATCAGAGTTTCTGAAATATGTGTTTTATGGAAGAACATCAAGTCAAGGGTTCATGTGTCACATTTGGTTGCTTAATCTTTTAATCTGTGTTTATGTGAATTTTATCTTACTTGTTTAATGACAGATAAGTTTATTATGTTCCATTCTCTCAAGATATAAATGGTAGAGGGAAATTAGTTTTAAAGAAGTTCCTGAAGAGAATCATTACTAGAGACATATGTTTTGCTTTGTTTCAAAATAATAGTCATGTGCTTTCAACCTCAAAACTATGTATGCATTAATAACTATTTGTTTCATAGGTTCACATCAGGTTTTATTTTTATTTTTTTAAGTTGAATCAGTGTATTTGTTTTCTCTTTTAGGAATACTTTTAGTTGGACCACCAGGGACAGGAAAGACACTTCTTGCTCGAGCTGTGGCTGGAGAAGCTGATGTTCCTTTTTATTA
>NW_019159942.1:0-1196 GCF_002288905.1 Enhydra lutris kenyoni | reverse complement strand
TCCTGCTGAGCAGAGAGCCTGATGCGGGACTTGATCCCAGGACCCTGGGACCATGACCTGAGCCAAAGGCAGAGGCTTAACCCACTGAGCCACCCAGGTGCCCAAGATGTGTGTTTTTAGTAAGAAAATATATGAGGAATGAAAATATATTTTTGATGGGAAAAATGGGATTTTGTCCTAAGGGAGACTGGTCATCCAAAGAGGGTAAACTCAGGTGTCAGGGTTGTTCAATCATTAAGTGTCTGCCTTCAGCTCGGGTCCTGATCTCTGGGTTTTGGGATCAAGCCCTGCATCATGCTCCCTGCTTGGTGGAGAGTCTGTTCTCCCTCTCTCTGTACTACCTGTCTCTGTACTATCTGTCTCAAATAAATAAATAAAATATTAAAAAACAAAGAGGGCTAACTCAGGACAAAATCTGAATGTAAAAAATAAAGTTGTAGGGGCGCCTGGGTGGCTCAGTGGGTTAAAGCCTCTGCCTTTGGCTCAGGTCATGATCTCAGGGTCCTGGGATTGAGCCCCGCATCGGGCTCTCTGCTCAGCAGGGACCCTGCTTCCTCCTCACTCTCTGCTTGCCTTTCCACCTACTTGTGATCTCTGGCTGTCATATAAATAAATAAAATCTTAAAAAATAAATAAATAAATAAATAAAAATTAAATTGTAGAGGTTTGTACAAAGGAGATCTTAAGAAAGTAATGTCATGTGTGGCCAATGTAAGGACCTATTTAGAAACTGTCCCTGCTCCCCTTCCCCCAGGGGATTTACTTGGAGACAAGTCCCAGAAACCAGCTTCAGGTAACAAAGCCCAGATACAAAGGTGGGTCAGGCCAGGTGGAGACATCCGATCAGTGGGGGGTTGCATACTGTCTCCCTAGTTACCAAGGAGTATGGGTCCCGCCCTTTGGGAGCCTTTTGGGCGCCAATCCCAATCAAGGTGTAATAGGCTGGTTCAAATGTCTACTAGGGTCAGTTGTAACTCAATTGGTCACCTAGCATCACTCTGGAGTTTCCTGTGTGTGTTACAATCTCATTGGCCACGTGTGTGGCCAGGCCCGACCGCATGGCCTTTGCCCTTAAAAGCTAGTCTGTGAAACAGAGAAGGGTCGCCCTCTCTTGTAAGAGGTGCATCCCCGAATGTTCGGTTAGATTCTTGATGCTTGGCATGAAATAAAGCTTTGCTTGACCTTCGCTTTATATC
>NW_019159941.1:0-1196 GCF_002288905.1 Enhydra lutris kenyoni | reverse complement strand
GCCTCAGGGACAGGTGGCCAAGGACCTGCTGCCACCTTGGGCCTAGAGGCCCAGGACAGGCCTGCTTTCTGCCCAGACTCCTTTCTTAGAGTGGAGCCCGCGCCCCTGCATTCGTCGTCCCCTCGTGTTGCCTGAGCAGCCGGGCTTCGGTATCTGCGCAGAGTCAGTGTGTGACACCTGTCTCTCCCCCGGCACCCGGTTCCTAAGAGGGCAGGCTGTCCTACTTCGCGTCCGTTTCCTGACTGCAATGCCATGAGCTCCGCAGTGCTCCCGGGGCGGCGTGTCGCGCTATCCAAACACGAGCTCCGGAGACAGTGGTGACAGGCTTGTCCCTTCCCTTAAGGCTGCTTCTCCAGGCACCAACACGCTTCTCTCTCGGGCAGACAGGGTGTCCGGGCAAAGAAGCTTTCGTTCTGGGGTGGGTCTCTCATGCCGCACTGCGGAGCCCTTGGCTCAGGCAAGCAGCAGCAGCAGCCAAAAGACCCGACTCTTCCTTCCCAGCGAACGCTGAGCTTTCGCAGAGGGTTTCCCGCTGGGCGCGCACCACACTTCGCTGCTGATTCCCAGCAAGGCTTTGGGCATTGGCTCGCTCGCTAGAGGGAAGAAGTGCTGCGGGAGAGTGGGTGCCTCTTGGGCCTTGCTTTCCCGGGGCCCAGCTTCGCGCCCTGGGATCCCCCTGCCTCCCCCACGTCTGGAGACGTAGCCTGGTGCCCGCAGCTGCTTGCGTCTCCCAGGGTGGCCCTCTGCACAGATTGGCTGCTCCCGGGTTAGCCAGAGCCTGCCCTTTTCCTTTCGCATTTAGGCGGACTCAGGAACAGGCCTGGGCCTTCCCCAGACGAGAAGATTGGAGACCGGAGTACAGCACACCGCCCGCGCCCTGGCATGGAGTCCATCCGTGGGGGACTGGCCCCGTTCCTTCCCCGGCCACCCCTGCCACCGCAAACGCTGCCACATCATGGAGGAAGACGGTAGCTGATTGCGCGGGCCTCCTGGGAGCTGTTTCTGAGAGTTCAGGTTCGGGCGCCGGCTGGACGCGCAAAGGCTGCCCCAGGGACAGGTGGCCAAGGACCTGCTGCCACCTTGGGCCTAGAGGCCCAGGACAGGCTTGCCTTCGGCCCAGACTCCTCTCTCAGAGTGGAGCCCGTGCCCATGCACTCGTTGTCCCCTCGTGTTTCCTGAGCAGCCAGGTTTCGTTC
>NW_019159940.1:0-1197 GCF_002288905.1 Enhydra lutris kenyoni | reverse complement strand
GACAAACCAAAGGAAAACACACACACACACACACACACACACACACACACACACACACACTTCCTTCTGCTCAACAAATTTTAAGTTATTCTGATAAAGTGCTGAATCCAGGTTTTCTCTTCATGGGCATCTGCTTAAATAGTTTGATATCCCTAAATGTATGCAGCTGGAATATTATCCAAAAACATCAAGAAAATTCAAAATACTAGATGGAAGCTGGTTGTACTCATTCCTTCGTATAGTTTTCCTCTGTTTTTTTTTCAGTAACATTCAATTAATAACTAACATTCACTTAAAAGCTTAGAATTACTTCATTAGCTTAGCCAAATTACCTTTTTATGCTGGTGATAAATAAGCAGTTATTAGCAATGGTTCACATTAGTTCCATGGTTTAAAACAGCTAATTTCCTCTTGGATGCTTTACAGCACTCACACTGATATTTTTGCTCAGTGTATTCATATTAGTGTACTTGTGCTAACAAGGTCACTCTCCTCTCTTGAATAAGACCATAAATTTCTCTTCTCTATAGGATAAGGCTTGGTAGATCCTACTTTATTAGAAGTAGGTATTTTTGTTTAGATCTCTGGATTGGTTCGAAGGCCTAGGGTGAAATATGGAAGACAGACTAGCTCTTTCTTTCTTTCTTTCTTTTTTAAATTAACATATACTGTATTATTTTCCCCAGGGGTAAATTTAAATTTTAATTAAATTTTAAATTTAATCTTGCTTTTTTAAAAAAAGGTTTTATTTATCTATTCGAGAGAGAGAGAGAAACAGATACAGCAACAGAGATAGCAAGAGAGAGCATGAGCAGGGAGGAGAGGGAGAAGCAGGCTCCCACATCAGAGGGAGCCTGATGTGGGGCTTGATCCCAGGACCCTGGGATCAACCTGAGCTGAAAACAGACACTTAAATGACTGAACCACCTAGGCTGCCCCTAATTTTGCTTTTATAAAAAAACAACTTTTATAAGCCACTAAGTCTCATCCTAGTTCTAAAAATATATTTAAGAAGGGTTTTAGAAGAAACTATTAAGGAAACAAATGTTTAGATATAATTTAGTACTTTTTCACTGAATTGGGATTCCTCCTGGTGGTAGTAGTGCTTTCTTTAATTCATTCTGAATCTATGAATTAAGTCAGAGCCCTCCCTGTTTGTATTATGCTTCAAAGTCTTAACCAGGCTACTATCTGGTG
>NW_019159939.1:0-1197 GCF_002288905.1 Enhydra lutris kenyoni | reverse complement strand
TGCCATTCTAACTGGTGTAAGGTGGTATCTCAATGTGGTTTTAATTTGAATCTCCCTGATGGCTAGTGATGATGAACATTTTTTTCATGTGTCTGATAGCCATTTGTATGTCTTCATTGGAGAAGTGTCTGTTCATATCTTCTGCCCATTTATTGATATGATTATGTGTTTTGTGTGTGTTGAGTTTGAAAAGTTCTTTGTAGATCCTGGATATCAACCTTTTGTCTGTACCCCATACAGCAATTCAGTAACGTGACAGGATACAAAGTCAATGTACAGAAATCAGTGGCTTTTTATACACTAACAATGAAAATACAGAAAGGGAAATTAGAGAATCGATTCCATTTACTATAGCACCAAGAACCATAAGATACCTGGGAATAAACCTAAACAAAGAGGTAAAGGATCTGTACTCGAGGAACTACAGAACACTCATGAAAGAAGTTGAAGAAGACACAAAAAGATGGAAGACCATTCCATGTTCTTGGATCGGAAGAGTAAACATTGTCAAAATGCCTATACTGCCTAGAGCAATTTATACTTTTAATGCCATTGTGATCAAATTTCCACCGCTATTTTTCAAAGAGCTGGAGCTAATAATCCTAAAATTTGTGTGGAATCATAGGAGACCCCAAATCGCTAAGGAAATGTTGAAAAACAAAATCAAAACTGGGGGCATCACGTTACCTGATTTCAAGCTTTGCTACAAAGCTGTGATCACCAAGACAGCATGGTCCTGGCATAAAAACAGACACATAGGCCAGTGGAACACAGGGGAGAGCCCAGATATGGACCCCCAACTCTATGGTCAAATAATCTTTGACAAAGCAGGAAAAAATATACAGTGGGAAAATGACAGTCTCTTCAATAAATGGTGCTGGGAAAATTGGACAGCTATATGTAGAGGAATGAAACTTGACCATTCTCTTACACCGTACACAAAGATAAACTCAAAATGGATAGAAGACCTCAACGTGAGACAGGAATCCATCAGAATCCTAGAGGAGAACATAGGCAGTAACCTCTTCAACATCAGCCACAGCAACTTCTTTCAAGATATGTCTCCAAAGGCAAAGGAAACAAAAGCGAAAATGAACTTTTGGGACTTCATCAATATCAAAAGCCTCTGCACAGCAAAGAAACAGTCAACAAAACAAAGAGGCAACACACGGAATGGGAGAAGATATTTGCAAATGA
>NW_019159938.1:506-1197 GCF_002288905.1 Enhydra lutris kenyoni | reverse complement strand
ATGGGGAAGGAGGAGTACTCTGTTGTGCTTCAGGTACACACAAGGGCAGGGTTTTGCACGACCTTCTGGGGTCAGATAACTGCATACCCAGGTTGGATGGAAATAACGGGCTCGGGACAAGGCAGTTCCCACCAGCAGGATATGGGTCCCACTTTCTGGCTGGACTACAGGAGATTGGGTCTCGGGCTGTGTTTCACAGAGCATTAGTTCACAGGGCGACCTATGATATCAAGGTGCCCTTGAGGGCTGTGTTGTTGGACGCTCATTTGGGGTTTTGGGCAGACCTGTAGGATGTTTCTTCTTTCTGTTGGCCAGGTAGAAGGCAGCTTTGTGACTCCAGAATTCCCAAGGTGGAGGGCCTGCTGACCAAGCTTGTGAGGATCGAAATCTGAAAACACAAGCTATGGTTATGTTCAGTGCCGAGGGCATGATAGTTCCAATGTGCAGCAGCTGTTTCAAGATCTCCAGCACCTGAGGATGGGCGAGGGTGAGATGTCTGCTCTCACTGGAATTTGTATCCATGATGGCCAACGAATGCTCGGGTGGCCTCAAGAAGCCTTGGAGGCTTATCCAAGCTGGAGATTGTGAGCTGCTCCAAACCACAAGGTGTCCTTCTGCGGGACAGGGGAAGTCAGCTTACAGGTCTCCCACATGGAAATATTCGACAGCAGAGCTCTCCGAATGGATGCCT
>NW_019159938.1:0-406 GCF_002288905.1 Enhydra lutris kenyoni | reverse complement strand
TGGAAACCCCACCTCGCGTTACCACAGCAGCCAAGGAACAGGGCAGCTGTGATCCGCTGCCTCTGGTTCGAAGTTCCAAGGGATCTGAGTTGACAGAGGTTCTCAGTCTGACGGGTCCCAATGCTGCTTGGTGTCCATGGAGACCTTAGCATGTGGCTCTGGCTCTGGGGCCCTGCAGGAATCTCCTAGGCTGAGGGTTGGTCCCCGTTCTCAAGAGCAAGGTTTCCTTCTCGAGACCAGAGTGATTCTATTGTATGGCTAGGGACCACACGTTGGGCCATAAGTTGGTTTTGCAGAACAGGCCTGAGGGACAGAGGCCTGAAAACCTAAGATAACTAAAGGTTGAGGTTCTACGGGATTGTCAGGTTCAATCATCAGATCAGGTCCATTGACGTGCGTTTCTTCC
>NW_019159937.1:0-1197 GCF_002288905.1 Enhydra lutris kenyoni | reverse complement strand
GGCAGAAGGACACCTTGTGGTTCGGAGCAGCTCACAAGCTCCAGCTTCGATAAGCCGCGAAGGCTTCTTGAGGACACCCGAGCATTCGTTGGCCATCATGGATACAAATTCCAGTGTGAGCAGACATCTCACCCTCGCCCATCCTCAGGTGCTGGAGATCTTCAAACAGCAGCTGCACATTGGAACTGTCATGCCCTCGGCACTGAACATAACCAGAGCTTGTGTTTTCAGATTTCGATCCTCACAAGCATGACCAGTAGGCCCTCCACCTTGGGAATTCTGGAGTCACAATGCTGCCTTCTACCTGGCCAAAAGAAAGAAGAAATGTCCTACAGGTCTGCCCAAAACCTCCAATGAGCGTCCAACCACACGGCCCTCAAGGGCACCCTGATATCATAGGTCGCCCTGTCAACTAATGCTCTGTGTAACACAGCCCGAGATCCAATCTCCTGTCGGCCAGCCAGATAGCGGGACCCATATCCTGCTGGTGGGAACTGCCTTGGCCCGAGCCCGTTATTTCCATCCAACCTGGGTATGCAGGTATCTGACCCCAGAAGGTAGTGCCAAACCCTACCCTTGTGTGTACCTGAAGCACAACAGAGTACTCCTCCTTCCCCATGGCAGGAAAGTGGATGTTGATATGGTGGTACTACTTTCAGAGTGGGAGCCACCTGCATGGCCCATGAGAACACGCCCACTCAGGAGGGGCAACTGGGCCCAAACAGGCATTGTGACTCTTAGCCTGAGACCCCTTTAAAGCACAGCCTGTCGGGGCAGGACCAGGATCCCACAGAGAGTACCTATTGTGACCCTAGACCCAAATCCAAACCCTTGGTGGGGTTGTCCAGGCCACGTGACCCACAACCCGTCTCTGGAATCCCTGTTTGGGCAGGACCCCTGAGATGGAAAAGAGCACTCTTCCCTTCCCCCAGAAAAACACCAAACTCTTGGGAGCCTGGCAGAATCGCCAGAAAGGGAGAATATCCCATGGACCCTTGTGCTCACCCGTCCATTCCAAGACCATCCTAGGTATACAGTCCAGAGAGAAAAGTCTCTGCTACTGCCTCCCAGGCACCCGAATTTCAAATCCTGAGGAGCTGCTTTCAGGGTCTGCACATCGGGCCTGCCATAACCTCGCCCCTAATTCTTCCCCGAGTTGCTGTCTGAAGACTTCGTTCCCCAAGACTTGACCACATG
>NW_019159936.1:0-1198 GCF_002288905.1 Enhydra lutris kenyoni | reverse complement strand
TGACAGATGCTGGCGAGGTTGCAGAGAAAGGGGAACCCTCCTACACTGTTGGTGGGAATGCAAGCTGGTGCAACCACTCTGGAAAACAGCATGGAGGTTCCTCCAAATGTTGAAAATAGAACTACCCTATGACCCAGCAATTGCACTACTGGGTATTTACCCTAAAGATACAAACGTGGTGATCAGAAGGGGCACGTGCACCTGAATGTTTATAGCAGCAATGTCTACAATAGCCAAACTATGGAAAGAACCTAGATGTCCATCAACAGATGAATGGATAAAGAAGATGTGGTATGTATATATACACAATGGAATACTATGCAACCATCAAAAGAAATGAAATCTTGCCATTTGCGACGACGTAGATGGAACTAGAGGATATCATGCTTAGTGAAATAAGTCAATTGGAGAAAGACAACTATCATATGAAATCCCTGATATGAGGGAGAGGAGATGCAACATGGTGGGTTGAGGGTGTAGGAGAAGAGTTAATGAAACAAGATGGGATTGGGAGGGAGACAAGCCATAAGTGACTCTTAATCTCACAAAACAAACTGAGGGTTTTTGGGGGGGGGGGGGGTGGGGGAGGAGGGTAGGGTTATGGACCTTGGGGAGGGTATGTGCTATGGTGAGTGCTGTGAAATGTGTAAACCTGGCTATTCACAGACCTGTACCCCTGGGGATAAAAATATATTATATGTTTATAAAAAATAAAATTAAAAAAAAGAATGATGTAGTGTCCTTCTGTATATCTGACTACAGTCTTTAGTTTAAAATCGAATATATCTTATATGAGAATCGCTACCCCAGCCTTCTTTTGAGGCCCATTGGCATGAAGGATGCTTCTCCATCTTTCACTTTCAGTCTGGGTGTATCTTTAGGTTCAAAATGGGTCTCTTGTAGACAACATATGGATGGGTCCTGTCATTTTATCCAATCTGCAACCCTGTTTCGTTTGATGGGCGCATTTAGGCCATTCACATTGAGAGTGATTATTGATAGATACGTTTTTATTGACATCGTGTTACCTTTTAAGTCTTTCTTTCTGTAGATTGTCTCTGTAATTCTGTTCAATGCTATTCTGAGGAATTTTCCTCTTTTATGGATGCCCCCGTAATATTTCCTGCAGTGTCGGCTTGGTGGTTGCATATTCTTTTAAGCTTTGCCAGTCTTGGAAACTCTTTATCTCTCCATCCAT
>NW_019159935.1:0-1198 GCF_002288905.1 Enhydra lutris kenyoni | reverse complement strand
ATTGCTTTACATTTAAATTGCTGATGGAAGAAATCAAGGAAGGAACATTTCTGTCTCTGAGAAAGAGAGGCGAGCTTACTTCAGAGAGAGTTGGGGCACCTTCCTCTGTCCAGCCCCTAGGAAGCTCCTTGGACTGGCCCTCCACAGGGTCTAGGAGAACACAGAGGAGCTGTCAGGACATTGACTGCACTACTCAGGAATGACTCGGGAAGTTACCTCTGCTTGATGTGGATGCGGGGCCAGAGTGAATGGATGTGAAGAGTGACCAAGCAAGGCCTGATGTGCTGCTGGGCCAATGTCCTTGGTGTACATACAAACACAGAGGAGGGGAGCAAAATGGAATAGGGAAACGGGGCCTTGGCTTTCAAACAGAGGGGATGTCATCAGTGGGAACTCATCAGCGTCCGTCTGGGAAACACTCAAGGCACACTGGGTTTCAGGGCACAATCCCCTGAGTCCTCCTGCCCACTGTGAATCCAATCCAGCTTAACCACTGCTTCACTTCGCCATGGGGCCTGTTCAGCTGTCTTCCATGCATATCTTCTGTGACCCTATCATCCTCTATTACCTTGGAGTAGTGGGATTTTCAGTGATGAATCTACGTAATGTGGACAGTTGTATTTATTAGTACGTGTATGTTCAGTGACACTGTTCACATCCCTGATGCTTTGTAGACAGCACTGCCATCTATGGGGAAAACATTGCCATCCTATCTCATGGAACCTCTGTACCCGTGACGACATGACTGGCCCTCCCCCTTTCCTCCCTGAACCGTCCTTTCTACTTTCTGGGTCTACAAATGTCCCTACTCTAGTATCATCAAAGCCTGGGATCATGTAATGTACCTCTTTATTGTGTGCTTGCTCTCAAAATTTGTGTTAGGTTTCCAAGGTCCATCTATTTCCTAAAATATTGAAAACCTTTGTTTCTTCTTATGGCTGAATAGCACCCCATGATGTGTATGGATGCCATTTAATGTGTCCTTTCCACCCATGATGGATTTGGGGGCTGTGCCTGTCTATGGCTATTGGGAACCCAGCTGTCTTAGACATTAGTGCACAGATTTATGTCTTCTGTTTCCAGAATGAGAAGACGTCACCAAATGCATTGGCCCAATTTGTAGAATGGTGAACACATGGAATGTACTGTGTACTTTAGTTCCCCAAATGTTGTGAGGTCGTTTTGTTCCTTTGAAGGT
>NW_019159934.1:877-1198 GCF_002288905.1 Enhydra lutris kenyoni | reverse complement strand
CGGGGCCTCCAACTGGGGAATCCGGAGGCCGGCGTCACGACTCCCGCTCCCAACCCGGTTCCAACCATGCCTTCCGGCGCTTCGGACAAGACCTAGAGGGAGAGAGACGTTTGTTCCCCGACTGAGGTCAGCCCCACCCTTGGGCGCCGCAGCCCACCGAAAAGTCGTTGGCCGAAGCCCGGCCGCCACCTGTCCCTCAACTCCGCTCCGGGAACGCTTCACTGCACCGGGGTACGTGGGTGGGCCGCGTCGTCTCGATGCGTTTTCCGGGTGTCCTTGGCAGGCCCCGAGCGAGAAAGGGCCCTCGCGGCCACAGGGAGC
>NW_019159934.1:421-777 GCF_002288905.1 Enhydra lutris kenyoni | reverse complement strand
GCCCGGCCTCGCGAGTGGTCGCGTCCGAAGCCGGCCATGAAGCCCTCTGGGAGTCAGGCTCCGGCGAGGGCGACGCCTCCTGCTCCTCAGCCTGCGGTGGTCCCCTACCTGGCCTGTCCCTTGGGGCCGGGCCTGGCCTGTCCCCGGACACGAACCCTCGCCTACTTCCTCAGCCTTCCGTTTCCAGGGTCCTGTCTCTCGGGGCCTCCGACTGGGGAAGCCTGAGTCACGCGCCACGACTCCCCCACCCACCCCGGCGCCAAACGTGCCTTTTGGCGCTGCGGACTAGCCTCAGAGGGAGAGAAACCATCGTTCCCCTACTGAGGTCAGCCCCACCCTGGTGCGCCCCAGCCGCC
>NW_019159934.1:0-321 GCF_002288905.1 Enhydra lutris kenyoni | reverse complement strand
CGGGGCCTCCAACTGGGGAATCCGGAGGCCGGCGTCACGACTCCCGCTCCCAACCCGGTTCCAACCATGCCTTCCGGCGCTTCGGACAAGACCTAGAGGGAGAGAGACGTTTGTTCCCCGACTGAGGTCAGCCCCACCCTTGGGCGCCGCAGCCCACCGAAAAGTCGTTGGCCGAAGCCCGGCCGCCACCTGTCCCTCAACTCCGCTCCGGGAACGCTTCACTGCACCGGGGTACGTGGGTGGGCCGCGTCGTCTCGATGCGTTTTCCGGGTGTCCTTGGCAGGCCCCGAGCGAGAAAGGGCCCTCGCGGCCACAGGGAGC
>NW_019159933.1:0-1198 GCF_002288905.1 Enhydra lutris kenyoni | reverse complement strand
TCATTTGCAAATATCTTCTCCCATTCTGTGGGTTGCCTCTTTGTTTCGTTGACTGTTTCCTTTGCTGTGCAGAAGCTTTTGATTTTGATGAAGTCCCAAAAGTTCATTTTCACTTTTGTTTCCTTTGCCTTTGGAGACATATCTTGAAAGATGTTGCTGTGGCTAATATCGAAGAGGTCACTGTCTATATTCTCCTCTAGGATTCTGATGGATTCCTGTCTCACATTGAGGTCTTTTATCCATTTTGAGTTTATTTTTGTGTACAGTGTAAGAGAATGGTTGAGTTTCATTCTTCCGCATATAGCTGTCCAGTAATCCCAGCACCATTTATTGAGAGACTTTTTTCCACTGTATATTTTTTCCTGTTTTGTCAAAGATTATTTGACCATAGAGTTGAGGGTCCATATCTGGGCTCTCTACTCTGTTCCACTGGTCTATGTGTTTGTTTTTATGCCAGTACCATGCTGTCTTGGTGATCACAACTTTGCAGTAAAGCTTGAAATCAGGTAACATGATGCCGCCAGTTTTATTTTTGTTTTTCAATATTTCCTTAGCGATTTGGGGTCTCCTCTGATTCCAAACAAATTTTAGGATTATTTGCTCCAGCTCTTTGAAAAATACCGGTGGAATTTTGATCAGAATGGCATTAAAAATATAGATTGCTCTAGGCAGTATAGACATTTTAACAATGTTTATTCTTCCAATCCAAGAGCATGGAATGGTCTTCCATCTTTTTGGGTCTTCTTCAATTTCTTCCATGAGTGTTCTGTAGTTCCTCGAGTACAGATTCTTTACCTCTTTGGTTAGGTTTATTCCCAGGTATCTTATGGCTCTTGGTGCTATAGTGAATGGAATCGATTCTCTAATTTCCCTTTCTGTATTTTCATTGTTAGTGTATAAGAAAGCCACTGATTTCTGTACATTGATTTTGTATCCTGCCATGTTGCTGAATTGTTGTATGAGTTCTAGTAGTTTGGGGGTGGAGTCTTTGGGTTTTCCATATAAAGAATCATATCATCTGCGAAGAGAGAGAGTTTGACTTCTTCCTTGCCAATTTGGATACCTTTTATTTCTCTTTGTTGTCTGATTGATTTTGCTAGGACTTCTAATACTATGTTGAACAAGAGTGGTGAGAGTGGGCATCCTTGTCATATTCCTGATCTCAACGGGAAGGCTGCAAGCTTTTTCCCATTGAGGA
>NW_019159932.1:0-1198 GCF_002288905.1 Enhydra lutris kenyoni | reverse complement strand
AAGAAGACGCGCATCATCCCGCGCCACTTGCAGCTGGCCATCCGCAATGACGAGGAGCTCAACAAGCTGCTGGGCAAGGTCACCATCGCGCAGGGTGGCGTGCTGCCCAACATCCAGGCCGTGCTGCTGCCCAAAAAGACCGAGAGCCACCACAAGGCCAAGGGGAAGTAAAAGACTGACCGTTGTTTCTAACACGGACTTTTTCCTAATCAAGAAAGAGTTAACCTAACAACAAAGGCTCTTTTAAGAGCCACCCACCCTTTCTTTTGAAAGAGCTGTCCTGCTTTGAATTCTGACGAGCGTTTAAAACCAAAGTGAAGTGTCGCGATTAACTCCCAGAAAGCATTACCCCGTGCCCCATAAAAAATAGTAATACTCGCTTGGAGGTAAAAGCCACACGTGAATTTAGTGTAAGTGTGGGTCACGGTATTGGCCGTGTTTGGCAATACGTGCGTTAAACAGGCCCTATTGTGCAGATGAACTTTCAAAGTTTATCGCAAGAGCAATAGCTTCACATTTTGCAAAAAAATAAGTGAAAAGAGCTGGGATATTAGGTTCTAATTAAAACATTTGTTGAAGGATACCCACATTCTCCATCTAGATCCAAGCTGATGAAAACGCTGCACATTTGCCGAAACATCTGAGAGTAACTCACAGGTCGGTGATAGTGCTTGTGAGTAAAGACCATTTTCCCAATTTTCCACAGTATTTGTGCCAGACCCAAGAAAATTTTCACCTTAATTGTAGATGCAGCGCATTTGTATATTTCCCTGAGCACCTGTAAATTATCTTGATGGTTTCTCTAAGAAAAGATCCGTTGGAAATTCCTATGTTGCTTTGCTTGATTACCTGACATTTCAAAATCTCTGAAGCTCTCGTTACAAGATTTTTGTCCACAGTGGATATAAGAATGGAAAGCGTAAATAAATGACGTCAGAGTAGCTACCGTGAAGGGCAGGGTTTAGGAGTCATTCACCAACCCGAAAGCCGCTCTTAATCCGGGCACCGCTCACGGGGCTGGGCCAATCGGGGGAGGGCGCGGGAACTTTTGAATATTCGTGGGTCCAATGGTTGCTGGTCTGGCTGTATAAAAGGGGGAGGGCTGTGAGCCCTTTACCGGCTTCGGTGAAGACACTCTCCGCCCTCTTTAGAGATGGCTCGCACGAAGCAGACGGCGCGCAAGTCGACCGGCGGCAAG
>NW_019159931.1:0-1199 GCF_002288905.1 Enhydra lutris kenyoni | reverse complement strand
AAAAATATCCACTCTCCCAGGGTTAAAATCCTGACCTTGTCCCAGGCACCTAGAAACAAGAACGGCACTGAAGTTGTGGTGTCTCTCAGGTGGAACTTTCCAGAAATGTGCCCCCAGGCAGTGGCTGGAAACATGCCCTCTAGATGGTCTAGGAGTGGTGCGCACAGACAGCTGTCCAGCCAGAAAGCTGATCTATTTGTTATTACTGCCCCAGGGAGGTGTAAAGGCAGTTACAGGACTTGGGGTGCTCTGGCCACGCTGCCCTACAGCAGCCCGGCTCCCCGAGAAGCTGTGTGCAGTGCGGAGCGGGGTGCTGGAGAAGCTTCATGCCCCCCAGGGGCCAGCTGTGCCCACTGCCCAGAACCAGAAAGCAAGTCTTCCCGGCCACGTCTCAGGTGTCCCTACAGGCAGAGCACAGTTACACATGCCATGGGGGAAAAAAATTATGGGAACTGGAACATTTTTCACATATCAGTCCAGAAGAGTGAGTTTGAAGCTGAGAGGTAAAAAATTAAAAAACCAAAATACTATATTCGCCAAAAAGGAAGAAGGTTATGATTTTTAAAAATGCAACAAATGTTCATGAGGAAAAATTAAAAGCCTTTGTTAAGCAGAATCTCCAGCAGAAAACTACATTGTACATTATTCCTGGGGGAGAAACATTAGAAGTATTCCACATAAAATCAAAGCAAGACAAGATTTCCCACCACCATCCCTTCTGTCCAACACTCCCTACTGGAACTCCTACCCTGCACCTTCAGATAGTAAATGGCTGTTTGCTCAGAGCGAGCTCTCACACTGATCAGTGATGGATGAGCCCGGGAGTGGAGTCACTGGGCATGTCCACTAGTGACAAGTGTCTGGGAATAGAGATTTCTGGGGAGCTCCCATCAGTTTAGTCCCCTCCAGTGGCTGACAGGTTGCTGGTGTTCCGAACTACTGTGGACGTGAGGTCCTTGGTTTCAAGGCCACCGTGGAGCTGAGGAGAGGGCAGTAGGAATAGCGCTCCTCACAACAGCCCAAAGCCCACTGTCCCCTTAGTGGGACGGAGCCATCTTTCCTGAGTGAACGCACTTCCGGTTGCTGCCAGGCTTGGGTTAATTAGCACGGTTCTGAAACCAGTTAATTCGACAGGATTTGTCCGTGTTCTCCTTGCCTGTATGCTGGAGTGGATTTTCCCAGGCCCTGCCTCCACCGAC
>NW_019159930.1:0-1199 GCF_002288905.1 Enhydra lutris kenyoni | reverse complement strand
ACTGAAAATGTAAGGAGCAAAGTATGGCCCTTTTTCACTCCATTGATATTTTGTCCCATTTTCTTCTCCCCCCCGTAGCATAGGGGATGGAATCAACTTTTCCCAAAGATCTTGCATATGCGGTAAAGTAATGCATACCAAATTTAAAAATGGGAAACTGTTGTTTAAAGTCCACTCAAAATGTCTGGTATATCTCTAGAGTATTTAAGGATTTTAAATCAATTCAAACTACTACTACCATAACAAATTTACAATTTTTTAATAAAAATTCAGGAGACTCATTTTGCATCCTTATTGTGATATTTGCAAGTTTATGAACGTCACTGAAATGTCATCCAAAAAAGAATAAAAATGGGCTAATTGCAACTTTACATTGCCACCTTGAGTCCTTGAATTTTTTTTTTTTTGAGTCCTTGAATTTTTGTACTTCCCCCATTGTCTTCTGTAGTTGTCTACTTTCTTCACGCTTCCATGGTCAAGGCTAATGCATGTCACATAGCTGTTGGGAATGGAGAGTCCTGAAAACTGCCCACATCATTGAATTAAGAGTATCTTTGAAAGACATTTAATCGTCAGAGAATTATTCTCAGGCAGGGTCAAGTTAAGGTCTTCCACAGTGTTTTTGCAGATTTAACTGCTCTTGGCATTCCAATGTCACCTAATTTTATTTTATTTTTTTACTTTTTTTCACTTTTTAAAAAGAAAAAATTTCTTTTCAGTGTACCAGAATTCATTATTTATGTACCACACCCACTGTTCCATGCAACAAGTGCCCTCCATAATACCCACCATCAGCCTCACCCAACCTCCCACCCTTGCTCGTTCAAAACCCTCAGATTGTTTTTCAGAGTCCATAGTCTCTCATGGTTCCTCTCGCTCTCCAATTTCCCGCAACACCCTTCTCTCCATCTCCCCACGACCTCTGTGTTATTTCTTATGCTCAACAAATAAGTGAAACCATAAGATAATTGACTCTCTCTGATTGACTTCTTTCACTCAGCATATCTTCCCTCTGGGTCCATGTTGATACAAATGTTGGGTATTCATCCTTTCTTATGGAGGCATAATACTCCATAGTGTTTATGGACCACATCTTCGTTATCCATTTGTCCATTGAAGGGCATCCTGGTTCTTTCCACAGTTTGGCGACCATGGCCATTGCTGCTATGAACATTGGGGTACAGATGGCCCTTCAATGG
>NW_019159929.1:0-1199 GCF_002288905.1 Enhydra lutris kenyoni | reverse complement strand
CTAGGATGGCCTCGGAATGATAGGGTTGCTACATTGGTCCATGGGAGGTTCTTCCTATCTGGGGTTTGTCCCCGGCTCCCAAGAGTTTGCTGTCTTTCTGGTGGAAGGGAAGAGTGCTGTTTTCCACATCAGGGGTCCCGCCCAAACAAGGATTCCAGAGTGGGGTTGTGGGTCACGTGGCCTGGACAACTCAACCAAGGGTTCGGATTTGGGCCAAGAGGCACGAGAGGCCTGCTCTCTGGCTTCCTGTTCCAGCCCCCAACAGGGTGTGCTTTAAAGGGGTCTCCGGCTGAGGGTCAGAAGGCCTGCTTGGGCCCAGCTGCCCCTCCTGAGTGGGCGTGTTCTCATGGGCCATGTAGCTGTCTCCCACTCTAGAGTAGTACAACCATCTCCACATCCACATTCCTGCCATGAGGAAGGAGGAGGACTCTGCTGTGATTCAGGTTCCCCCATAGGCAGGGATTTGCGCTACCTTCTGGGGTCAGATACCTGCATACCCAGGTTCGCACGAGATGACGGGCTCTGACCAAGACAGAGTCCACCTTCAGGATATGGTCGCGCTATGTGGCTGGCTGACAGGAGGCCGGGGCTCGGGCTGTGTCACACAGAGCATCAGTTCACAGGGCGGCCTATGATATCAGGGTGCGCTTGAGGGCCATGCTGCTGGACCCTCATCTGGGGATTCTGGGCAGACCCTTAGGGCATTTCTTCCTTCCGGTGGGCAGGCAGAAGGCAGCTTTGTTTTTCCAGAATTACCAATATGGATGGCCTGCTGACAAGGTGTGTGAGGATGGAAGTCTGGAAACAAAGCTATGCTTATGTTCAGTGCCGAGGCCATAAGAGTTCCAATGTGCAGCGTCTGTTTCAAGATCTCAAGCACCTGAGGACGTTTGAGTGTGAGTTGTCTGCTCACGCTAGAAATTGTATCCATGATGGCCAACGAATGCTCGTGTGGCCTCAAGAAGCCTTGACGGCTTTCCGAAGCTGCTACTTGTGAGCTGCTCCAAACAGCAAGGTGTCCTTCAGCGGGACAGGGGAAGTCCAGTTAGAGGGCTCCAGGGTGACCATATGGAAAGATTCGATAGCAGAGCTCTCCGAATGGTGCCTGGAAACTCCACCTCCGTTACCAATGAGCCTAGGAACAGGGCAGCTTGATCCAGTGGCTCTGCTTCGCAGTTCCAAGGGATCTGAGTTGACGG
>NW_019159928.1:844-1199 GCF_002288905.1 Enhydra lutris kenyoni | reverse complement strand
TCCAGGCATCCATTCGGAGAGCTCTGCTGTCGAATCTTTCCATGTGGGAGATCTCTAAGCTGACTTCCCCTGTCCTTCAGAAGGACACCTTGTGGTTTGGAGCTGCTAAAAAGCTCCAGCTTGAATAAGCCTCCAAGACTTCTTGAGGACAACCGAGTATTCGTTGGCCATCATGGATACAGATTCCAGTGTGAGCAGACATCTCACCCTCGCCCATCCTCAGGGGCTGGAGATCTTAAAACAGCTGCTGCACATTGGAACTGTCATGCCCTCGGCACTGAACATAACCATAGCTTGTGTTTTCAGAGTTCAATCCTCACAAGCTTAGCCAGCAGGCCCTCCACCTTGGGAATTC
>NW_019159928.1:0-744 GCF_002288905.1 Enhydra lutris kenyoni | reverse complement strand
CTCAAGGGCACCCTGATATCATAGGTCGCCCTGTGAACTAAAGCTCTGTGTAACACAGCCCGAGACCCAATCTCCTGTCGGCCAGCCAGATAGCGGGCCAATATCCTACTGGTGGGAACTGCCTTGGCCCGAGCCCGTTATTTCCATCCAACCTGGGTATGCAGGTATCTGACCCCAGAAGGTAGTGCAAAACCCTGCCCTTGTATTTAACTGAAGCACAACAGAGTACTCCTCCTTCCCCATGGCAGGAAAGTGAATGTTGATAAGGTTGTACTACATTCCTAGTGGGAGCCACCTCATGGCACATGAGACCACGCCCACTCAGGAGGGTCCACTGGGCACAAACAGGTATTGTGACTCTTCGCCTGAGACTCTTTTCAGCACAGCCTTTCGGGGCTGGACCAGGATCCCACAGAGAGAAACTATTGTGCCCATAGACCCAAATCCTAACCCTTGGTGGGGTTGTCCAGGCCACGTGACCGGCAACCCGTCTCTGGAATCCCTGTTTGGGCAGGACCCCTGAGATGGAAAAAGCACTCTTCCCTTCACCCAGAAAAACACCAAAGTATTGGGAGCCTGCAGAATCCCCAGAAAGGGAGAATATCCCATGGACCCATGTGCTCACCCGTCCATTCCGAGAACACCCTAGGTATACAGTCCAGAGAGAAAAGCCTCTGCTACTGCCTCCCAGGCACCCGAATTTCAAATCCTGAGGAGCTGCTTTCAGGGTCTGCACATCCGGCC
>NW_019159927.1:0-1199 GCF_002288905.1 Enhydra lutris kenyoni | reverse complement strand
AGCATAAAATCTTTAAAAAATAATAAAATGATTAATGGTTAATTTTAAGTTATGTGAACTTTACCTCAATTGAAAATGCAAAACAAAAACAAAAACACTGATTCAATCACCAGTTTTCAGTGCTAGTTGTTACTTCTGGTACTTATTGTAGCTTTAATACCTTAGAAATGTAGCATTCAGATTTTCATTTATTAAAATTTAAAGTCACAATCATTTGTGGCATTTTTAAAAAACATATTTGCTTTTCTTTCCGAATGCTTTCAGATGTTCCTTGAAGCAGGTTCTCTTATCTGAGGAGGTTGCAAAGCTCTGACCCTGTTTAGATACATTGCTTTTGACTTTGTGGTTATACTAGTTCTTTTTTTTAAAAAACAGGTCTTTTTGTAGTAGTGATTATTTTTTCTGTACCCCTCAGTATGAAGAGGGAGATATACTTGCTCACAGTGCCCCACGTTTAACAGAAAAAGTGAGTAATGCTTCCTGCATTTTTATGTCAGATGTTGTAGAGAGTAAGTATGTGTAAGCTTAATCACTTTGGGCTACTCTTTGTTTGTCTTGATAGTAGACCATGGGCAAATCACTTGACATTTTTACTTGGGTCCTTTACTGTATTGAATTGTCAGCTGAAAATAATGGAACCGTTGTTCAAAATAAAATATTATGGAAAAGAAATTTGACTACCCTGAGAAAATACCCCCCAAAAAGTGATGCCTGTACTAATATATGTGTGCATATGACAAAGAATGAAAAGTTATTTCGGAGTGATATAATAAAGAGTTGAACGTGAGTGGCTCATTTTTAGGCTACCCGGTTTTCAGAATAATAAAACATGATCTTAGGTATTTAGGCGTTTCAGAGCCAGTACAAAGGTGGTGCGTCAGGTGCGTCAGGCAAGTTATCTTGCCTGCCTGCTCACCTGGAGCCATTGTCGCATCTGAGGTGGACCTCGGGTCCCGTTTCCTGCCACAATTTCTGCATTTGAGAACCATGTAAGCTGCCCTCAGTGAGCACCTGATGGTGTTTCTTCTGCTTTCTTTCTTCACTCTTGGTAGGATTTATAGAAATTTATTTTTAAAAGGGCATGCAAAAAAAGTTTTGAGATGGATGAATACAAAGATGATTCTGTCCAAACCTCTTTTTCATAAATCAAAATTATCAAACAATAAAGTCAATTATCATTATGTGTGGCAGTTAAGTTT
>NW_019159926.1:0-1199 GCF_002288905.1 Enhydra lutris kenyoni | reverse complement strand
TGCTTTCCCACCAATAGTGTAGGAGGGTTCCCCTTTCTCCCCATCCTTGCCAATTTCTGTCATTTCCTGACTCATTAATTTTGGCCATTCTAACTGGTGTAAGGTGGTATCTCATTGTGGCTTTGATTTGTATTTCCCTGATGACTAGTGATGTTGAGCATTTTGCCATATGTCTGTTAGCCATTTGCATGTCTTTGGAGATATGTCTGTTCATGTCTTCTGCCCATTTCTTGATTGGGTTATTTGTTTTTTTGGGTGTTGAGTTTGAGAAATTCTTTATAGATCTTGGATACCAGCCCTTTATATGACATGTCACTTCCAAACATCTTCTCCCATTCCATGGGTTGCCTCTTTGTTTTGTTGACTGTTTCCTTTGATGTGCAGAAGCGTTTTATCTTGATCAAGTCCCAATAGTTCATTTTTGCTTTTGTTTCCCTTGCCTCTGGTGATGTGTCTAGGAAGAAGTTGCTGTGGCTAAAGTTGAAGAGGTGACTGCCTATGTTCTCCTCTAGGATTTTGACAGATTCCTGTCTTGCATTGAGGTCTTTCATCTATTTTGAGTATATTTTTGTGTGTGATATAAGAGAATGGTTGAGTTTCAATCCTCTGCATGTGGCTGTCCATTTTCCCAGAACCATTAATTGGAGAGACTGTCTTTTTTCCATTGGCTATTTATTCCTGCTTTGTCAAAGATGAGTTGACCATAGAGTTGAGGGTCCATTTCTGGGGTCTCTATTCTGTTCCATTGATCTATGTGTCTGTTTTTGTGTGAATACCCTGCTGTCAGAGTTTTGTAAAATAGCTTGAAGTCAGGCATTGTGATGGCCCCAGCTTTGGTTTTCTTTTTTAACATGTCCCTGGCTTTGTGGAGTCTTTTCTGGTTCCATACAAGTTTTAGGATTGTTTACTCCAGCTCAATGAAAAATGCCAATGGTATTTTAATAGGGATGGGGTTGAAAGTGTAGATTGCTCTGGGCAGCATAGACATTTTAACCATGTTTATTATTCCAATCCATGAGCATGGAATGGTTTTCCATCTTTTTATGTCTTCCTCCATGTCTTTCATAAGTGTTCTGTAATTTCTAGAGTATAGATCCTTTATCTCTTTGGTTAGGTTTATTCCAAGGTATCTTACAGTTTTTGGTGCTATTGTAAATGGAATCAATTCCCTAATTTCTCTTTCTACAGTTACATTGTTA
>NW_019159925.1:0-1200 GCF_002288905.1 Enhydra lutris kenyoni | reverse complement strand
TTCAGACTCAGGTCTTTTGACGTGTCGTTTCTTCTTGCAGGTAGGTGCTGAAGTTGTTACAGTCAGACTGTGCATTTTTTCCAGAGCAGTCTATGAAATTGATGTGGGTTCAGATACCTTGAAGTTTTCTCCCATTCTGGAAGGTTTGGGCAACTGAGATGTGCAGAGTTCCCTCGGGAGAGCAGGCCCAGAGATGCTGTTTGGTTCTGGAGGTCCCATCGTGGAGGGCATGTGCTCACGGCTTTGGGAACCAAGTCTTCAGACAGCAACTCGGGGAAGAATTAGGGGTGAAGTTATGGCAGGCCCGATCTGCAGACCGGAAAGCAGCTCCTCAGGATTTGAAATTCGCATGACTGGGAGCAGTAGCAGAGGCTTTTCTCTCTAGACTCTATATCCAGGATGGCCTCGGAATGATAGGGTTGCTACATGGGTCCATGGGATGTTCTTCCTCTCTGGGCTTTTCCTCCGGCTCCCAGGAGTTTGCTGTCTTTCTGGGGAAAGGGAAGAGTGCTGTTTTCCACGTCATGGGTCCCGCCCAAACAAGGATTCCAGAGTGGGGTTGTGGGTCACGTGGCCTGGACAACACAACCAAGGGTTAGGATTTGGGCCAAGAGGCACGAGAGGCCTACTCTCTGGCTACCTATTCCAGCCCCCAACAGGGTGTGCTTTAAAGGGGTCTCAGTCTGAGGGTCACAAGGTCTGCTTGGGCCCAGCTGCCCCTCCTGAGTGGGCGTGGTCTCATGGGCCATGTAGCTGGCTCCCACTCTATAGCAGTACAAACATCTCCACAGCCACGTTCCTGCCATGAGGAAGGATGAGTACTCTGCTGTGATTCAGGTTTCCCCATAGGCAGAGATATGCGCTACCTTCTGGGGTTAGATTCCTGCATACCCAGGTTCGCAGGAGATGACGGGCTCTGACCAAGACAGCCCACCTGCAGGATATGGGTCGCGCTATAGGCTGGCTGAGAGGAGTTCGGGATTCGGGCTGTGTCAGACAGAGCATCAGTTCACAGGGCGGTCTATGATATCAGGGTGCCCTTGAGGGCCATGCTGCTGGACCCTCATCTGGCGATTCTGAGCAGACCCGTAGGGCCTTTCTTCCTTCCAGTGGGCAGGCAGAAGGCAGCTTTGTTTTTCCAGAATCCCCAATATGGATGGCCTGCTGGCAAGGTGTGTGAGGATGGAAGTCTGAAAACAA
>NW_019159924.1:0-1200 GCF_002288905.1 Enhydra lutris kenyoni | reverse complement strand
CTGTCTTGGTCAGAGCCGGTCATCTCCTGTGAACCTGGGTATGCAGTTATCTGACCCCAGAAGGTAGCGCAAATCCCTGCCTGTGGGGGACCCTGAATTACAGCAGAGTACTCCTCCTTCCTCATGGCAGGAATGTGGAGGTTGAGATGGTTGTACTACTCTAGAGTGGGAGCCATCTACATGGCCCTTAGGACCTCGCCCACTCAGGATGGGCAGCTGGGCACAAGCAGGCCTTGTGAACCTCAGCCTGAGAACCCTTTAAAGCACACCCTGTTGGGGGCTGGACCAGGAAGCCAGAGCGCAGGCCTCTCGTGCCTATTGGCCCAAATCCTAACCCTTGGTTGTGTTGTCCAGGCCACGTGACCCAAAACCCCACTCTGGAATCCTTGTTTGGGCAGGACCCATGACGTGGAAAACAGCACTCTTCCCTTCCCCCAGAAAGACAGCAAACTTTTGGGAGACGGAGGAAAAGCCCAGAGAGGAAGAACCTCCGATGGACCCATGTAGCATCCCTATCATCCGAGGCCATAATAGATATAGAGTCCAGACAGAAAAGCCTCTGCTACTGCTCCCAGGCATCCGAATTTCAAATCCTGAGGAGCTGCCTTCAGGGTCTGCAGATCGGGCCTGCCATAACTTCGCTCCTAATTCTTTTCCGAGTTGCTGTCTGAAGACTTGGTTCCCAAAGCCGTGAGCACATGCCCTCCACGATGGGACCTCCAGAACCAAACAGCATCACTGGGCCTGCTCTCCCGAGGGAACTCTGCACATCTCAGTTGCCCAAACCTTCCAGAATGGGAGAAAACTTCAAGTCAACTGAACCCACACCAATATCATAGACTGCTCTGGAAAAAATGCGCAGTCTGACTGTAACAACTTCAGCACCTACCTGCAAGAAGAAACGACACGTCAAAAGACCTGAGTCTGAAGATTGAACCTGACATGCACCTAGAACCTCATCGAAAGCCTAGCTTAGGTTTTCAGACCTCTGTCCCTCCTTCCTGTTCGGGAAACCAACATATGGCCCAACGTGTGGTCCCTGAGCCATACATTAGAACCCCTCTGGTCCTGAGAAGGAGACTTTGCTCTTGGGAACGGGGACCTCCCACAGGCTAGGAGGTTCCTGCATGGCCCCAGAGCTACCGCCACATTTAAGGTCTCCCTGGACACCAAGCAGCATTGTGACCCATCAGACTGAGA
>NW_019159923.1:0-1200 GCF_002288905.1 Enhydra lutris kenyoni | reverse complement strand
CGGCAAGATGACAGGCTGTAGAAGGAAATGCTACATTTGTTTCAGGGATCAGTCAGTATCAAGAGGTCACCACCCCACCCTATTGAACTGTATGCTGCTCCCATTGCATTCCTCTGGATTCTGGGGCAAAGGCCGAGCTCTCAGAGTTCATGGCGCCTGTGACTGCCAAGGCAACCAGGACTTCTCGGGTTCTATGGGGTCTCCTTTCAGGCCCCTCCCTCCCTCTCTCTTCCCAAGACCCTGTGGGACGGTGGTCCCCATGCCTAAACCCCTGTTGAGCGGGACACTTGAATCACATCTCTTGTCCTCCTACAAACCCTCTTCCTCACACCTGGACTTATCACACACACCTTATAGGTCTGTCTTTCTTCTCCGTTTGTTCTCCCACAATTTTGGTTCTGGTTTCCGGCATAGACCCTTCGTATTATTCAATGAGTCTTTTGGTTGTTGTTCTTATTCCTACTTTACAGGTTTCATTTTCAAGAGCTAATTTTCTAGGAGGTGCTCCCAGTGAGGCCTCAGAAGCCACAGGTGGCGTTTACGGGGGAGTGGGGTTTGACATGACTTCCTGGCTGGTTGCTGGCTTGGCTATTGGCCAGGAAGGTGGGATGGGCAAGGCAAGCTGTGGGCCTGGAGAGCTTGCAGAAGGGAGAAGGTAACAATGACTGGCTCCGTCTAATGGGCATATCTTTTTTTTTTTTTTTCTTTAACAACTAGAAGTATTACTTTTATTATTATTTATTTTTAACTGTAGTAAAATTCATGTAACATAACATTTACCATTGCAACCATTTTCCCCAGATTTTTTAAGGTATAATGAGCACATAAAATTACATATATTTAAGGTGTACAACCTGATGATTTAATGCACATATGAATTATAAGATGATTACTGCAATCAAATTAATGAACACATCACCTCACAGTCACCTGAATTTTTTTGATAAGCAAGCTTAAGATCTATTCCCTTAGCAAATTTTAAGGGCACTATACAGTATTATAACTACAGTTTCATGCTATACATTAGATCTTCATAATTTATTCATCTTATAACTGAATGTTCTTAACCTTTGATCACTATCTCCCCATATACCCCACCTCCCAGCCACTGGTAACCATCATCCACTATTTGTTTCTGTGAGTTCACTTCTTCATTTTTTAAAAGTCCATGTATAGATGATAGTACACAGTATTTGTCTT
>NW_019159922.1:0-1201 GCF_002288905.1 Enhydra lutris kenyoni | reverse complement strand
CCGTACCCTGGGAGCCAAGTTCTGTCCCGGTGCCCCTGGGTGTGCCTTCCCACCCCCATCCCCGGCTCTGGTTTTCTCACCTGTCCAGCAGGGGGTGGGTTATGGGGCCGACTCTGAGGCTCCTCTGGCTCTGGCATCCTGGGATTCTAGGTCAGGATGGACCCGATTGGGCCCCTGTTACCTCTCTGACCTCCATCTCCTACCTGTCTTGCCTGGGCTCACGGATGCTCTGGCCACACTGAGCTCTTGCTCCTGGAACAGGCCAGGCAGGGTCCGGCCTGAGGGCTGTTCCACGGGCTGTCAACTGGGCCAGGAAAGCGATTCCCCCTGGTGTCTATGGTCATTCCTCACCTTCTTCCGTCTTTTCTTAGAAGTCCCCTTCTTGGGGCGCCTGGGTGGCTCAGTGGGTTAAACCTCTGCCTTCGGCTCAGGTCATGATCTCAAACTCCTGAATCAAGCCCAGCATCAGGCTCTTTGTTCAGCAGGGAGCACGCTGACCCCACCCCCACCTCCCGGCCTGCCTCTCTGCTTACTTATGATTTCTCTCTCTGTCAAATAAATAAATAAAATCTTTAAAAAAAGTCTCCTTCTTGGAGAACCTGTTCTGACCTCCTGGTGTAACCCGGAAGCCACACTCCCAGGTGCTGAGCCTCTTCCATGCAGAGCCCTGCTCGCCGTATGGACTGTGGTTCCTTCGCACGGCCTTTCCCCATGGAGGAGGGGAGGAAGGCAGGGAGGAAGGCAGAGGGGCTGCTGGGTGCACTTGTGCACGTGTGTGTGAGCACCTGGAGTGGGGTGGTACACAGTAGGAGCTCCTGCACTGTTTGTGGAAGGATCGAGTCCACCATTGGGGAAGGTCTAGGTCGGGGGCTGACAGGTCCCCCTAAACAGCTCACACTCAGTGCATGGATGGGGTCGTGCTACTGTGACCATACAGGGGTTCAGGGAAAGGAGCCCGTGGCCCAGGAGCTGCCCCGTGGGGAGAGCGAGAATGAACGGAGGGCTCGTGGGGAGAACTCAGCACAGCTGGGCCGCTGTCACTCAGCGTGTCCACACTTGGGCCCCCGATTGACCCTCATCAGTGATTCTGGTGGGATCCAGGGAGCATCAGCTGTGAGAGACGCTCCTCAACACGGGGTGGGGGCTGAGGTCAAATGAATATGGAAACGCGACAGCCACATCCCTCCTGCGATGTTCACCG
>NW_019159921.1:0-1201 GCF_002288905.1 Enhydra lutris kenyoni | reverse complement strand
AAATGGACCCCAATTATAGACGCTGCTATGGGGACTGATGCACTGTCTGACACAGCCTGAGACCGACCCCACTGACTGACACCCAGTCAGCAGACCCCAACCCAGCACGTCTGGCCCTCCATGGCTCAGGTCTCCTTCACTTTTCAACAGGGTTTTCAGGCTTTGGAACCTAGCTCTTATTTCAACAACAGCCCAGGGTGGAGCCAGATGCAGAAATCAGAACTCCTCTTCCCCATGACAAGAAAGCTGCCTGTGAGCATGGTCTCCAACCTTCAGGGTAGTAGAAACCAGCATGGCCCATGAGGCCACGCCCATGCTGAAGGGTCGCCTTGGGCACAAACAGGCGTTGTGAACCTCAGCGGGAGCCCAATGCTCGAGGAAGACCTCTCAGGGGCTAGACCGAGAGCCAGCATATGGGGCTCGCCATGCCCTAGGCCCCCAATCCTAACCAGAGTTTGGGTTTCCTTGTTGCCCATAATCTAGCCTCTGCTCTGTAATCCCTCTTTCAAGGGAGACCTGAGGCCCAAAACAGTACTCCTCCCTTCCCACAGAATGACCCTAAACTCCTGGAAGTGGGGTCCAAATCCACATAGAGGGAGACTCATCCAAGGCCCATGAGTCCACCCCTCCTTCCACGGCCATCCTTGACACGACATCCAGAGAAAAAAGCCTGTGCGACCACCTCCCACTCGCCCTTCTTTCAGGTCCCGAGGAACTCCACTCACAGTCTGTAGATCAGGCCTGCCATACACTCGGCCCCAAACCTCAGCCAGGTTTGTGTTTTCAGGCTTCTGTCCCCACAGCCATGGCGCACACGTGCTTCAGGCGGGGGCATCTGGAGCCACACCGCAGGACCATGCCTGCCCTCTCCAAGCACACCATGCCTATTCCACTGGCAACAAACCTACAGAGTAGGAAAATCCTAAATCGACCCCACAGAAATCAAAACATTGCAGGCCCCCCTGGACAAACAGGGCCGATCTGACACAAGCTGAGCGTCACCCTCGACTCCGACATGAAGACCGATGTCCTTAGAGACAAAACATTTCACCGGGGAGTCCCATAGGCCTTCATCTGAACTCTTGCTTTCCTTGCTAGGCATCTCTTTTCCAAGTTCTGGTTTCAAATACCAGCCGAGAGGGGTTTCCTGCGGCACAATTCAGAACCTCTCTCATCTCCGCATGGGAGACTTGCTCTTTGG
>NW_019159920.1:243-1202 GCF_002288905.1 Enhydra lutris kenyoni | reverse complement strand
ATAAAATTAAAACTGGCCTAGTAATAAAATGCACGTCAGAATAGCCATTAGACTAAGGAATACTGTCTTCATAAAAGTGGGCATAAAGTTAATTCCATCTTAAAATTTTGGAAAAAAAAAATCTCTTTGAAAAATCTTTCCCTTAGAAAAGCACAGTTTAAAGTGTCTTCATATAAAGACTTCTTCATATAAAGACTTCTAAAATGTTTTCCAAAAATGATACTTAAAAATATATCATACCACTTATCACGTACATGTCTCCCTCTCCTGAAATTTCTGAGGTGTGTTCTCGTCATCCCAACAGGCCCAGTTTCGGCTCTTGGCCCAGCAAAGCAGGTACTCAGTAACTATTCACTCGATGACTAAAACACTATGTCCAGGGACTTTAGACTAATAACCTCCTGCACACATTTTAAAAAGTTTTAAACCTCCAGTGAAGAAAACATTATAAACAGGAGCAAGAGACCATGTTATGCAAAAAAGTAAATAAATCGATAAGGATAACTACGTTCAAGCCTAGACATTTATGTATGCTCACAGAAAGCAAGATCTGGAAAACCTTACAGGCTGTGGGTACATTCCTTTTGTTCTTCTTTTGTTAGGGGGAGGAGAGGGTTTACAGGAGATAGGACAGGAAGGAAAGGAAAGCATATAAAGGGTATATAAGCAAATACACAGATGTAAGCAGTTGTATGTCCTGTGGCATTTGCCTGGTTCAAGGACTTAAGTGACACCTCTAATTAAATGTTTGGTTACACAATGGTTTTCTGAAACAATGAACTTCCTAACTTATTGTGTTAAGTCCTCTATGAGCTTGTTTAACCATTGTTTCTATTTAAAAAAAGGAAAAATACTACACAATGCCCTTTAATCTTAAACCCATGTCCTAAACACCCAATTCACTGCTAGCGCTCCTTCGAATGTCACTTTGCAATGAAATCTGTATCAGATCTTCTATC
>NW_019159920.1:0-233 GCF_002288905.1 Enhydra lutris kenyoni | reverse complement strand
GTGTGTGTGTGTGTGTGTGTGTGTGTGTGTGTGTGTGTGTGTGTGTGTGTGTGAGACACACATGACATACAATCCCCTCATCACTTTTTAAAGAGACCTTGTGTGTCTAGGTAATAAAGGGAAGGGACAATGGAAAGACTAACATGACCGACTATCTACCATAGACTAGACACCGCTGGATGCTGTCCATGTCTTACCTAACCCCAGTCCTGTTCTGAAACCCACGTCATACA
>NW_019159919.1:0-1202 GCF_002288905.1 Enhydra lutris kenyoni | reverse complement strand
TGTTTCCTTTGCTGTGCAGAAGCTGTTGATCTTGATGAAGTCCCAAAAATTCATTTTCGCTTTTGTTTCCTTTGCCTTTGGAGACATATCTTGAAAGAAGTTTCTGTGGCCCATGTCGTAGAGGTTACTGCCTGCCTATGTTCTCCTCTATGATTCTGATGGATCCTCTATGATTCTGATGGGGTGGGAGGTTGGGTGGCCTCATATTGTGTCTTTTATCCATTTCAAGTTTATCTTTGTTTATGGTGTAAGAGAATGGGTAAGTTTCATTTTTTTACATGTAGCTGTCCAATTTTCCCAGCACCATTTATTGAAGAGACTGTCTTTTTTCCACCGGATATTTTTTCCTGCTTTGTTGAAGATTATTTGACCATAGAGTTGAGGGTCCGTATCTGAGCTCTCTACTCTGTTCCACTGGTCTATGTGTTTTTATGCCAGTACCATGCTGCCTTGGTGATCACAGCTGTGTAATAAAGCTTGAAATCAGGCAACGTGATGCCTTTAGTTTTGTTTTTCTTTTTCAACATTTCCTTAGCAATTCGGGATCTCTTCTGATTCCATACAAATTTTAGGATTTTTTTTTCCAGCTCTTTGAAAAATGCTGGTGGAATTTTGATCAGAATGACATTGAAAGTATAGATTGCTCTAGGCAATATAGACATTTTGACAATGTACTTTTTAAACCAGATTGCCTACTTTTGAATACTGGCTCTGCCACTTATTAACTCTGTAACTTTGGACTAGTTGTTCAACTTCTCTGTTTTCTCTAGAGAAAAATTTGGTATAATAGAAGTACTTATCTGAGAGAATGGTTATAAGAATTAAATTTAAAAATACATGTCTGAAAAACAATCTGAGTGTTTTGAAGGGGCAGGGAGTGGGAGGTTGGGGGATCCCGGTGGTGGGTATTGTAGAGGGCACGGATTGCATGGAGCACTGTGTGTGGTGCAAAAATAATTAATACTGTTACACTGAAAAAATAAAAAATTAAAAAAAAATCCATGTCAAACTTTTTTTTAAAGGATTTTATTTGTTTATTTGACAGACATAGATCACAAGTAGGCAGAGAGGCAGGCAGAGAGAGAGAGAGGAGGAGGAAGCAGGCTCCCTGGTGAGCAGAGAGCCCGATGCGGGGCTTGATCCCAGGAACCTGAGATCATGACCTGAGCCGAAGGCAGATGCTTTAACCCACTGAGCCACCC
>NW_019159918.1:0-1202 GCF_002288905.1 Enhydra lutris kenyoni | reverse complement strand
CAACTTCTTTATCCATTCATCTGTTGATGGACATCTAGGTTCTTTCCATAGTTTGGCTATTGTGGACATTGGTCCTATAAACATTCGGGTGCACATGCCCCTTTGGAGCACCGCGTTTGTATCTTTAGGATATATACCCAGTAGTGCAATCGCTGGGTCATAGGGTAGCTCTATTTTCAGTTTTTTGAGGAACCTCCACACTGTTTTCCAGAGTGGTTGCACCAACTTGCATTCCCACCAACAGTGTAGGAGGGTTCTCCTCTCTCCGCATCCTCGCCAGCATCTGTCATTTCTTGACTTGTTCATTTTAGCCATTCTGACTGGTGTGAGGTGGTATCTCATTGTGGTTTTGATTTGTATTTTCCTGATGCCGAGTGATGTAGAGCTTTTTTTCATCTGTCTGTTGGCCATCTGGATGTCTTCTTTGCAGAAATGTCTGTTCATGTCCTCTGCCCATTTCTTGATTGGATTATTTGTTCTTTGGGTGTTGAGTTTGACAAGCTCTTTATAGGGTTTGGATACTAGCCCTTTATCTGATATGTCGTTTGCAAATATCTTCTCCCATTCTGTCCGTTGTCTTTTGGTTTTATTAACTGTTTCCTTTGCTGTGCAAAAGCTTTTGATCTTGATGAAATCCCAATAGTTCATTTTTGTCCTTGCTTCTGTTGTCTTTGGCGATGTTCCTAGGAAGAAGTTGCTGCGGTTGAGGTCAAAGAGGTTGCTGCCTGTGTTCTCCTCAAGGATTTTGATGGATTCTTTTCTCACATTGAGGTCCTTCATCCATTTTGAGTCTATTTTCGTGTGTGGTGTAAGGAAATAGTCCGATTTCATTTTTCTGCATGTGGCTGTCCAATTTTCCCAGCACCATTTGTTGAAGAGGCTGTCTTTTTTCCATTGGACATTCCTTTCTGCTTTGTCAAAGATTAGTTGACCATAGAGTTGAGGGTCTATTTCTGGGCTCTCTATTCTGTTCCATTGATCTATGTGTCTCTTTTTGTGCTGGTACCATACTGTCTTGATGATGACAGCTTTGCAATAGAGTTTGAAGTCTGGAATTGTGATGCCACCAATTTTGGCCTTCCTTTTCAATATTCCTTTGGCTATTCGAGGTCTTTTCTGGTTCCATATAAATTTTAGGATTATTTGTTCCATTTCTTTGAAAAAAATGGATGGGATTTTGATAGGGATTGCATTAAATGTGT
>NW_019159917.1:0-1203 GCF_002288905.1 Enhydra lutris kenyoni | reverse complement strand
GATGTTGAACCAACCTTGCAGCCCTGGAATAAATCCCACTTGGTCGTGGTGAATAATCCTTTTAATGTACTGTTGAATCCTATTGGCTAGTATTTTGGCGAGAATTTTTGCATCTGTGTTCATCAAGGATATTGGTCTGTAGTTCTCTTTTTTGATGGGATCCTTGTCTGGTTTTGGGATCAAGGTGATGCTGGCCTCATAAAATGAGTTTGGAAGTTTTCCTTCCATTTCTATTTTTTGGAACAGTTTCAGGAGAATAGGAATTAGTTCTTCTTTAAATGTTTGGTAGAATTCCCCCGGGAAGCCATCTGGCCCTGGGCTTTTGTTTGTTTGGAGATTTTTGATGACTGTTTCAATCTCCTTACTGGTTATGGGTCTGTTCAGGCTTTCTATTTCTTCCTGGTTCAGTTGTGGTAGTTTATATGTCTCTAGGAATGCATCCATTTCTTCCAGATTGTCAAATTTGTTGGCGTAGAGTTGCTCATAGTATGTTCTTATAATTGTCTGTATTTCTTTGGTGTTAGTTGTGATCTCTCCTCTTTCATTCATGATTTTATTTATTTGGGTCCTTTCTCTTTTCTTTTTGATAAGTCTGGCCAGGGGTTTATCGATCTTATTAATTCTCTCAAAGAACCAGCTCCTAGTTTCGTTGATTTGTTCTATTGTTTTTTTGGTTTCTATTTCATTGATTTCTGCTCTGATCTTTATGATTTCTCTTCTCCTGCTGGGTTTAGGGTTTCTTTCTTGTTCTTTCTCCAGCTCCTTTAGGTGTAGGGTTAGGTTGTGTACCTGAGACCTTTCTTGTTTCTTGAGAAAGGCTTGTACCGCTATATATTTTCCTCTCAGGACTGCCTTTGTTGTGTCCCACAGATTTTGAACCGTTGTGTTTTCATTATCATTTGTTTCCATGAATTTTTTCAATTCTTCTTTAATTTCCTGGTTGACCCATTCATTCTTTAGAAGGATGCTGTTTAGTCTCCATGTATTTGGGTTCTTTCCAAATTTCCTCTTGTGATTGAGTTCTAGCTTCAGAGCATTGTGGTCTGAAAATATGCAGGGAATGATCCCAATCTTTTGATACCGGTTGAGACCTGATTTAGGACCGAGGATGTGATCTATTCTGGAGAATGTTCCATGTGCACTAGAGAAGAATGTGTATTCTGTTGCTTTGGGATGAAATGTTCTGAATATATCTGTGATGTC
>NW_019159916.1:0-1203 GCF_002288905.1 Enhydra lutris kenyoni | reverse complement strand
TGCTTTGGCTATTTGGGGTCTTTTGTGGTTCCAAACAAATTTTAGGATTACTTGTTCCAGTTCTGTGAAAAATACTGGTGGGATTGCATTAAATCTGTAGGTTGCTTTGGGGACTATGAACATTTTAACAGTATTTGTTCTTCTAGTCCATGAGCTCAGAATACCTTTCCATTTATTTGTGTTGTATTCAATTTCTTTCATCAACGGTTTATAGATCTCAGAGGTCTTTCCCCTCCTTGGTTAAGTTTATTCCTAGGTACTTTATTATTTCTGATGCAATTATAAATGGGAATTCATGTTTCTCCACCTTCATTATTAGTATATAGAAATGCAACGGATTTCTGTACGTTGCTTTCGTATCCTGCAACTTGACTAAATTCATATATCAGTTCTGGTGGTTTTTTGGTGGACTCTTTAGAATTCTCTCTATGTAGTATCATGTCAACTGTAAATAGCAAAAATTTTATTTCTTCCTTGCCTCTTTGGATGCCTTTTATTTCTTTTGTTGTCTGATTGCTATGGCTATGCCTTCTACTACTATGTTGAATGAAAGTGGTGAGAGTGGACATCCTTATCTTCTTCCTGGCCTTAGGGGAAAAGCTGTCAGTTTTTCCCATTGAGTATGATGTGCACTGTGGCTTTTTTGTATATAGCCTTTATTATGGTTAGGCATGTTCCCTCTAGACCCATTTTGTTGAGGGTTTTGTTTTCTTTTTTAATCATGAATGGATGTTGTACTTTGTCAAATGCCTTTTCTGTATCTATTGAAATGATCATATGGTTCTTATCCTTTCTCCTATTGATGTGGTGTATCACGTTGATTGATCTACAAATATTGAACCACCCTTGCATCCTGAGAACAAATCCCATTTGATCACGGTGAATGACTTTTTTAAATGTACCGTTGGTTGCAGTTTGCTAGTATTTTGTTGAGGATTTTTGCATCTCTGTTCTCAGAAATAATGGCCTGTAGTTCTCTCTCTCTTTCTCTCTCTCTTTTTTTCTTTGTGGTGTCTTCGTTGGGTTTTGGTACAAAAGTAATACTGGCCTCATAGAATGAATTTGGAAGTTTTCCTTCCCCTTCTATTTTTTGGAGTAGTTTGAGAAGAGTAGGCATTAACTCTTCTTTAAATGTTTGGTAGAATTCCCTTGTGAAGCCATCTTGTCCTGGACTTTGTTAAGAGTTTTTTTGGTTACTGATTC
>NW_019159915.1:0-1203 GCF_002288905.1 Enhydra lutris kenyoni | reverse complement strand
GTTCCAAGGGATCTGAGTTGACAGAGGTTCTCAGTCTGACGGGTCCCAATGCTGCTTGGTGTCCAGGGAGACCTTAGAATGTGGCGGTGGCTCTAGAGCCATGCAGGAATCTCCTACGCTGAGGGCTGGTCCCCGTTCTCAAGAGCAAGGTTTCCTTCTCGAGACCAGAGGGATTCTATTGTATGGCTAGAGGCCACAAGTTGGGCCATAAGTGGTTTTCTAGAACAGGCCTGAGGGACTGAGGCCTGAAAACCTAAGCTAGGTATTGGATGAGGTTCTAGGGGCATATCAGGTTCAATCTTCAGACTCAGGTCCATTGACGTGCGTTTCTTCCCGCAGGTAGGTGCTGAAGGTGTGTCAGTCAGACTGAGCATTTTTTTCCGGAGCAGACTATGAAATTGGTGTGGGTGCAGGTGCCTTGAAGGTTTCTCCCATTCTGGAAGGTTTGGGCAACTGAGATGTGCAGAGTTCCCTCGGGAGAGCAGGCCCAGTGATGTTGTTTGGTTCTGGAGGTCCCATCCTGGAGGGCATGTGGTCACGGCTTTGGGAACCAAGTCTTCAGACACCAACTCGGGGAAGAATTAGGAGCGAAGTTATGGCCTGCCCGATCAGCTGACCCTGAAAGCAGCTCCTCAGGATTTGAAATTCGGATGCCTGGGAGCTGTAGCAGAGGCTTTTTTGTCTGGACTCTATATCTAGCATGGCCTCGGAATGATAGGGTTGCTACATGGCTCCATGGGAGGTTCTTCCTATCTGGGGTTTTTCCCGGCTCCCAAGAGTTTGTTGTCTTTCTGGGGGAAGGGAAGAGTGCTGTTTTCCACGTCAGGGGTCCCGCCCAAACAAGGATTCCAGTTTGGGGTTGAAGGTCACGTGGCCTGGACAACCCCAACAAGGGCTAGATTTGGGCCAAGAGGCATGAGAGGCCTGCTCTCTGGCTTCCTGGTCCAGCCCCCAAAATGGTGTGCTTTAAAGGGGTCTCAGGCTGAGGGTCACAAGGCCTGCTTGTGCCAAGCTGCTCCTCCTGAGTGGGCGTGGTATCATGGGCCATGTAGCTGTCTCCCACCCTAGAGTAGTACAACCATCTCCACATTCACATTCCTGCCATGAGGAAGGAGGAGTACTCTGCTGTGATTCAGGTTCCCCCATAGGCAGGGATTTGCGCTACCTTCTGGGGTCAGATACCTGCATACCCAGGTTCGCAGG
>NW_019159914.1:0-1203 GCF_002288905.1 Enhydra lutris kenyoni | reverse complement strand
TTTTCACTACATCTGTAGTGAAAAGAAGGGCCATCTGTACCCCAATGTTTATAGCAGCAATGGCCACAGTCGCCAAACTGTGGAAAGAACCAAGATGCCCTTCAATGGACGAATGGATAAGGAAAATGTGGTCCATATACACGATGGAGTATTACGCCTCCATCAGAAAAGATGAATACCCAACTTTTGTAGCAACATGGATGGGACTAGAAGAGATTATGCTAAGTGAAATAAGTCAAGCAGAGAGAGTCAATTATCATATGGTTTCACTTATTTGTGGAGCATAACAAATAACATGGAGGACATAGGTAGATGGAGGGGAGATGGGAGTTGAGGGAAATTGGAACGGGAGTTGCACCATGAGAGACTATGGACTCTGAAAAACAATCTGAGGGTTTTGAAGGTTTTGAAGGTGGGAGGTTGGGAGAGCCAGGTGGTGGGTATTAAGGAGTGCACATTTATTGCATGGAGCACTGGCTGTGGTGCAAAAACAATGAATTCTGTTATGCTGAAAAGAAATTAAAAAAAAAAAGAGACCTGCTGTGAGCCCACCACCTGCTGGACGTCCTTGAAACATATTTCTTTTTTAATCTTTCGTAATATCTCCTAGTTATTTCTTCTAGTGCATTTGTTTCAAATTTTACAAAATGGAAAAACCTAAGTTTAAATAAAAGTATGTTACATGACATTCACATATATGTTTTCATGTTATTTGTTTACTCCATGTCTTCAAAACTACTTCTAAATATCTGACTTGTATTTATCATTCAAAAATTTTTTATTTAAGGGATTCCTGGGTGGCTCAGTTCATTGAACATCTAGCTCTTGATTTTGGTCCAGGTCAGGTCCTGATCTCAGGGTTGTGGGATTGAACCCCATGCTGTGCTCTGTACTTAATGCAGAGAGGGCTTCTCCCTCTCCCTCTGCTCCTCCCCACTCATACTCTCTCTCTCTCTGATACACACACACACACACACACACACACACACACACACACACACACTTCAAAAAAATAAAATCATCAACTGTCTTTTTGGTTTGAAAGAAATTGTCTTGTCTTTAATGTCCACTCCATACCTTCATATGATAAAACCTAGAAACACATTTTTAAGACTACAACCATTATGGCCTTTTGTTCTGTATGGAGTTAGAAATCTCAGTGTTTTTATATAAAATAATTATAAATTATAATGGATATTAAAT
>NW_019159913.1:0-1204 GCF_002288905.1 Enhydra lutris kenyoni | reverse complement strand
GACTTATTCTAGGTGACCAGCACACTTGGCAAGTATTTGACACAGGAGTTTCAGCAAGAGGAACAGGGCCCAAGTTACTGGAGCTAGAAGGAAAAAAAAGTGGAAAGCTGGTTAATGCTCAACTATGAAAATTAAGACACAAAGTCAGAGTGGGGTTGAATCAATGCTAAAACATTTGGATATTGAAGAAAAAAGGACAAATCATCCACAGAGTCTGGAGCCAGTGGTCAAGGGGTCCTTTCCATGGATTGAGAAGGAATATAAAGGCAAAGGGATACTAGAGTGCTTTCTGAAGTATTTCAAGGAGTAATTGAGATCAAGGGGTATTTGCTCAAAATGGAAAGGGGCTTCTAAAGGCATGATGAAAAGAATTAGATGCGACAACTGTCTAAAGTCTAATTTAAGATGAAAATATAACAGGAATTTTGCAAGAGTGGAACTGAGTGTGGATCCTTTTTAAATTATTATTCATTCTTCTTGATGCTCAGTGAGTCCTTTCAACTATAATATGGGTCTTTCTGGGGTGCCTGGGTGGGTCAGTTGGTTAAGCGACTGCCTTCAGCTCAGGTCATGATCCTGGAGTCCCAGGATCCAGTCCCACATCAGGCTCCCAGCTCCATGCGGAGTCTGCTTCTCCCTCCGACCTTCTCCCTTCTCATGCTCTCTCTCTCATTCTCTCTCAAATAAATAAATAATCTTTTTAAAAAATATTTTTATTTATTTATTTGACAGACAGAGATCACTAGTAGGCAGAGAGGCAGACAGAGAGAGAAGAGGGGAAGCAGGCTCCCTGCTAAGCAGAAAGCCTGACTGGGGCTCAATCCCAGGACCGTGGGATCATGACCTGAGCTGAAGACAGAAACTTAACCCACTGAACCACCCAGGCACCCCAATAAATAAAAAATCTTTAAAAAAATGATATGGGGCTTTCTTTATCTCTGGGAACACATCTTCCTATAATTTCTTTGAATATTCTCTAGTCATTCTTTCAAACATACACAACTCTGTATGGATTAGACTTAACCTCTTTTCTCATCTGTGTATTGGCTCATACCTCTTGGTCATTTTGCACTAAATTCTGAGTTTTCCTAGATCTTTTCTTACAGATTTCCTGCTGATTTTTTTAAAAATTGCAGCAATTTGTATCTTTCTTAACTTTCTCTTTAGAAGTAACTTCAAACTTATAGAAAAATTTGCAAAAGCA
>NW_019159912.1:0-1204 GCF_002288905.1 Enhydra lutris kenyoni | reverse complement strand
GAAAACGCGCCCAGACGACGCAGCCCGACCGGGGGTCCCGAAAAAGGCGAGGGATGCCGGAGCAGATTTGAGGGACGGGTTGGGGCCGGGCGTCCGCCTCCGCCTGTTCGAGCCGCTGGGGCGCCCGACGGTGCGGAGGCCCTCCGTTGGCGAACGCACGTTTCTCTCATCCTGAGGCTTCTCCAGAGCGCCAAAAGGCACGATTGGCCCCGGGGCGTGCGGGGGAGACGCGGCGCAGACCGAGGTTTCCCCAGGTGGATGCCCCGACGCTCAGTACCCTGGTCACGGATGGCTGAGGGAGCAGGCCAGGGTTCGTGTCCGGGGCTCGGGGCAGGCCCGGCCCCAGCGGACAGGGCCAGGTAGGGGACCCCCACAGGCTTTATAGCAGGAGGCCTCGCGCCCGACGGAGTCTGACTCCCGGAGGGATTCCTGGCGGCGTTTGGACGCGACGGTTCGCGAAGTTGGGCCGGGCACCGGGGGCTGCCCTGCAGACGAGCCGCGCCCGAAGTGACTTCGCCGGGGTATTCCGGTCAATTCTCACGAGCGTCCTGCCCAACCCGGGATCGGTTTGGGCAGAACGCTCGTGAGAATAGGCCGGCGTTGGGCAGCCCTGCGGACCGCCCTGCTCCCCGGGGCCGAGGGCCCTTTCTCGTTCGGGGCCTGTCGCGGCCACACAGAAAACGCGCCCAGACGACGTGGCCCGACCGGGGGTCCCGGCAAAGCGGAGGTTTGCCGGAGCAGAGTTGAGGGACGGGTTGGGGCCGGGCGTCCGCCTCCGCCTGTTCGAGCGGCTGGGGCGCCCGAGGGTGCGGTGGCCCTCCGTTGGCGAACGCAAGTTTCTCTCATCCTGAGGCTTCTGCGGAGCGCCGAAAGGCACGATTGGCGCCGGGGCGTGCGGGGGAGTCGCGGCGTGGACCGAGGATTCCCCAGGTGGTGGCCCCGACGCTCAGGATCCTGGCCACGGAAGGCTGAGGGAGCAGGCGAAGGTTCGTGTCTGGGGCTCGGGGCAGGCCCGGCCCCAGCGGACAGGGCCAGGTAGGGGACCACAACAGGCTTTGGAGCAGGAGGCCTCGCACCCGACGGAGCCTGACTCCCGGAGGGATTCCTGGCGGGGTTTGGACGCGTCGGCTCGCGATGCCGTGCCGGGACCCGGGGGCTGCCCTGCAGACGTGCCGAGCCCGAAGTGAGTTCGCCGGGCGTTTTC
>NW_019159911.1:0-1204 GCF_002288905.1 Enhydra lutris kenyoni | reverse complement strand
TGGGATCATGACCTGAGCCAAAGGCAGACTACTTAACCAACTGAGCCATGCAGATGCCCCTGAATCCTTTTTATGAACATGTGCAAGTCTCTTCCATTTAAAAAGAAAAAAAGGGTGGGCACCTGGGGGGCTCAGTTGGTTAAATGCCTGCCTTAGGTTCAGGTAGGGATCGAGCCCTAGATCAGGCTCCCTGCGCAGCTGGTAGTCTGCTGCTTCTTTCCTTCTGCCCCTCTCCCACTTGAGCGCTCGCTCTCTCTCTCCTCTCTCAAATAAAGAACATCTTTAAAAAAAAAAAGATAAAGTAAAACCCCTGTAGTAATACATGATCCTTACTAACTGCCATTGTTTTATTCCACCCCTTTAGAGCCAGACTTTTAGAAAGAGGCATTTTCCTTTTTTCACCTTGCACTTCTTCATAACTAGCTACAATCTGCAAGTGTCACTTGACACTTTAAATTAAGGTCTTTCAAGGGACACCTGGGTAGGTCAGTCAGTTAAGTGTCTGACTCTTGATTTCGGCTCAGGTCATGATCTCAGGGTCACAAGATTGAGCCCCATGTCCCCATGTCGGCTCTGCATTCAGTGGGAATATGCTTGAGATTCTGTCCCTCTGCTTCCCCCCCACTTGCACACTCTCTCTCAAAATAAATAAAATCTTTTAAAAATATATTAAATTCAGTTCATTCAAGGGAAAAACATATGATTTTATCTGTCAAACCTACTCTTATCTCTTATTCTCATGATGCTAGTTGATGACTGTATAGTTTTTAGCAGTCTAGGCTTCGAATCAATCAAACAAAGCTACTCTGTGACTACTAAAAAGATATTAAGTGAACAAATGCATAAAGTGCCTGTACATAGAAAGCTTTCAATAAATGGAGGGATCCCGGGTTACTCAGTTGGTTAAACATCTGACTGACTCTTGATTTCAGCTTAGGTCATGATATCAGGGTCCTGGGATCAAGCTCAGCATCAGGCTCTGCACTCAGCGGAGAGCCTGCTTAAGGTTTTCTCTCCCTCTCCCTCCTCCCTTCTCCTCCCCCCACTTGCACACACTCTCTCTAAAATAAATAAATAGAAAGAAAAAAGAAAGTTTTCAGTAACTGGGAAATATTATTATTATGGTTAAAGATGGTGATATTTGGGGCGCCTGGGTGGCTCAGTGGGTTGGGCCGCTGCCTTCGGCTCAGGTCATGATCCCAGG
>NW_019159910.1:0-1205 GCF_002288905.1 Enhydra lutris kenyoni | reverse complement strand
CATGGTAACTACAAACCTAAAACGTGTAATGAATAGATGAAATTAAAAAAAAAGAAAGCCAAGCATAACAGTATATAAACTCACCTATCATGAAGAAAGAGAGGAAGACATGGAGAAAGAACAGAGAAGAATTACAAAAACAACCACAAAACAAACAACAAAACGGTAGTAAATATCTACCTGTCATTAATTACTTTAAATGTAAACGGTGTAAATGTTGCAATCAAAAGACAAAGTATAGAGAATGATTGAATAAACAAGATCAACCTATATGGGGTCTATATTTCCCCAATAAATGCTATCCCTATAGGTAATCCAATTTTTATATTAAATTTATTTTTTTAATAAACATATAATGTATTTTTATCCCCAGGGGTACAGGTCTGTGAATCGTCAGGTTTACACATTTCACAGCACTCATCATAGCACACACCCTCCCCAATGTCCATATCCCCACCACCCTCGCCCGTCCCCCCTCCCCCCAGCAACCCTCAGTCTGTTTTTTGAAAATGAGACTTTTATGGTTTATCTCCCTCCCAATCCCCCCTTCTTTCATTTTTTCTTTTCCTACCCCCAACCCCCTACCTTGCATTTCCACTTCTTCATATCAGGGAGATCATATGATAGTTGTCTTTCTCTGATTGACTTATTTCACTAAGCATGATACCCTCTAGTTCCATCCACGTCATCGCAAATGTCAAGCTTTCATTTCTTTTGATGGCTGCATAGTATTCCATTGTGTACATATACCACATCTTCTTTATCTATTCATCTGTTGATGGACATCTAGGTTCTTTCCATAATTTGGCTATTGTGGAGATTGCTGCTATAAACATTCGGGTGCACATGCCCCTTCGGAGCACCACGTTTGTATCTTTAGGATATATACCCAGTAGTGCAATTGCTGGGTCCTAGGGTAGCTCTATTTTCAGTTTTTTGAGGAACCTCCTCACGTTTTTCCAGAGTGGTTGCACCAGCTTGCATTCCCACCAACAGTGTAGGAGGGTTCCCCTCTCTCCACATCCTCCCCAGCATCTGTCATTTCTTGACTTGTTAATTTTAGCCATTCTGACTGGTGTGAGGTGGTATCTCATTGTGGTTTTGATTTGTATTTCCCTGATGCCGAGTGATGTGGAGCACTTTTTCATGTGTCTGTTCGCCATCTGGATGTCTTCTTTGCAGTAATGTCTGTTCATGTCCTCTGC
>NW_019159909.1:0-1206 GCF_002288905.1 Enhydra lutris kenyoni | reverse complement strand
CCCGCCTTGCAGAGCACCTCACTGCGTGCTGGCTGCTCCTTGGCAAATACCACAGAGGGTTCTGGGCACAGAGAGAGATGCACATGATTGAAGATACCATGTGCCTTAGGGAGGCAGCACTAGCAGAAGAAGGACTAAACCGGGAGGGAGGGGAACTGGAAACGTCTCCAGGCTCTGCATCAGCTGTGAGGTCTGGAAAAGCCCCATAGCCTTCTTGACACTAAGTAACACAATCTACCTACCCAATCCATCAGCCCTGTGGGTGGGAGAACATACATTCTATCACTGCTCCACGTGGATGTCCCACTTGGGGAACATATATTCTATCACTCCTTCACATGGGATGTCCCAGCTGGGGACCATATATTCTACCACTGCTCAACCTGGGCCGTTCCAGGTGGGACCACACATTCTATCTCTGCTCCACGTGGGCTGTACCACTCGGGGACCACACATTCTATCACTGCTTCACGTGGGCTATCCCAGGTGGGGACCATAAAGTCTATCACTGCTCTGCGTGGGCTCTCCCAGGTGGGTCCACACATTCTATCACTGATCCATGTGGGCTCTCCCAGGTGGGGAACACACGTTCTATCACTACTCCATGGGGGCTGTCCCAGGTGTAACGACACATTCTATCACTGCGCCACATGGCTGTCCCAGGTGGGACCACGTATTCCATCACTGCTCCACGTGGATTGTCCCAGGTGGGGACCACACAATCTATCACGCATCTACACGGGCTGTCCCAGGTGAGGAACACACATTCCATCACTGCTCCAAATGGGCTGTCCCAAGTGAGGACCATACATTCTATCACTGCTCCACGTGGGCTGTCCCATGTGGGGACCATACATTCTATCACAGCTCCACGTGGGCTGTCCCAGGTAGGGACTGCACATTGTATCTCTGCTGCAGGTGGCCTGTCCTGGGGGTGACCATCCCTGAAACACCAGTCATGGTTCACAGGAATACCCAAACCCTTCCATGTACACCTTCCCACCCAATTGCTCTTGGCTCGGCCGCGTGTATGAGCATAGGAGGCAGAAGAAAGGACATGTGAAGTGTTAAGCCTAATGGAAAGAGCTCCAGAGTCTGTCTGGACTATACGCTTATCCCACCATCACCCTTGATCAAGGCTAGAGTTTTAACCCAAACGCTGACCTGTGACGTCCAGGCGGAAGGACACCTTCTGGCCCCCGGCCT
>NW_019159908.1:0-1206 GCF_002288905.1 Enhydra lutris kenyoni | reverse complement strand
GGTTGTGTATTTGGGACCTTTCTTGTTTCTTGAGAAAGGCTTGTACCGCTATATATTTTCCTCTCAGGACTGCCTTTGCTCTGTCCCACAGATTTTGAAACATTGTGTTTTCATTATCATTTGTTTCCATGAATTTTATCAATTCTTTAATTTCCTGGTTGACCCATTCATTCTTTATAAGGATGCTGTTTAGTCTCCATGTATTTGGGTTCTTTCCAAATTTCCTCTTGTGATTGAGTTCGAGCTTCAGAGCATTGTGGTCTGAAAATATGCAGGGAATGATCTCAATCTTTCGATACCTGTTGAGACCTGATTTAGGACCCAGGATGTGATCTATTCTGGAGAATGTTCTATGTGCACTATAGAAGAATGTGTATTCTGTTGCTTTGGGATGAAATGTTCTGAATATATCTGTGATGTCCATCTGGTCTAGTGTGTCATTCAAGGCCTTTATTTCCTTGTTGATCTTCTGCTTGAATGATCTGTCCATTTCAGTGAGGGGCATGTTAAGGTCCCCTACTGTTACTGTATTATTGTTGATGTGTTTCTTTGATTTTGTTATTAATTGGTTTATATAGTTGGCTGCTCCTATGTTAGGAGCATATTTAAAATTGTCAGATCTTCTTGTTCGACAGATCCTTTGAGTATGATATAGTGTCCTTCCTCAACTCTTATTATAGTCTTTGGCTTAAAATCTAATTGATCTGTTATAAGGATTGCCACTTCTGTTTTTTCTGATGTCCATTAGCATGGTAAATTGTTTTCCACCACCGCACTTTAAATCTGGAGGTGTCTTCGGGTCTAAAATGAGTTTCTTGTAGGCAACATATAGATGGGTTTTGTTTTTTTATCCATTCTGATAACCTGCGTCTTTTGATTGGGGCATTTAGCCCATTAACATTCAGGATAACTATTGAGAGATATGAATTTATTGCCATTGTATTTCCTGTAAGGCGACTGTTGCTGTATATTGTCTCTGTTCCTTTCTGATCTACTACTTTTAGACTCTCTCTTTGCTTAGAGGACCCCTTTCAATATTTCCTGTAGAGCTGGTTTGGTGTTTGCAAATTCTTTCACTTTTTGTTTGTCCTGGAAGCTTTTAATCTCTCCTTCTATTTTCAGTGATAGCCTAGCTGGATATAGTATTCTTGGCTGCATGTTTTTCTCGTTTAGTGCTCTGAATATATCATGCCAGCTCTTTCTGGC
>NW_019159907.1:0-1206 GCF_002288905.1 Enhydra lutris kenyoni | reverse complement strand
TGGGTTATGGACATTGGAGAGGGTATGTGCTATGGTGAGTGCTGTGAAATGTGTAAGCCTGATGATTCACCGAGCTGTACCCCTGGGGCAAATAATGAATATTAATAAAAATAATTTTAAAAATAAAAAAATAAAATAAAATGGAAATATGCTAATGTTTGGGTAACTGCCAAACATTAAAATAAATGATTCTTGCTACAGACAGCAACATGATTGAATTTTCAAGGATTTGTGCAGAGCAAAAAAAAAAAAAAAAATTCCTACAAATAAAATTACATATAATATAAATTCTTGAAAATTAAAACTAGTCTAAGGAACATGAGAAAAGCCCATAGTTATGTGTCGACAGGGTGAAGAAGGGAAGAGGAAGGAGGAATTCCAGAGAAAATACAGGAAGTTTTATGGAGGGTTGATTTGTTCACTCTGGATAATGTTGATTCTGACACCCATGTTTATCCTATCACACACTCTGCCTATAAGCCGTTCATTCGATTCAAACACACTCATCAAAATTCTTACAAATAATCCCAGAGATGACTTGGGAGGAACACATAGACATTGAAATGTTAGAAAATACACCTACACAAACCCGATGCTCTCTATATTTCAGGGCAACATAGAGAGGAAGTAAAATAATCCTGTCCACATTACAGGAGGGGTTCCACATTCCTCACCAGCCTGTGCACTCTGTTCTCCAGGTGGTTAGGGACAGTGTTTCCTGTGGAAATGAGCACAGAACCACATACTGGGGCTTTCTCTCACCCTGTGTGTGCTCTTGGACACCTCCCAAAACCCGCTAAATTTCTGGGTGTAGGTTTACATTTCATTATGGCATAACATGACATCAATTCCACAACATTTGTGTGAATATGTAAAAAGAAAGTAGCACATGTCCAAGTGTATATCTGGAAAGTTATATAATGAAAAATTAATTTTTTTTCTAAAGTGGTCTAAACAACCAAAATGAAGGCAGTCAGATGTCTTCTGGTCATTGCCCTCTATGGTCACATAGATCCCAAGCTGAACATATAGTCAGAGAACATGCAAATAGGGACCTCAATCTGCTGCTTAAAAACAGCCCAAACCTGACTCTGCAGCTGGGAGAGGAGCCCCAACACCAGGATTCCCAGGTGTTCCTATCAGTACTCAGGACAGGACACAGACAACTCACAATGGAGTTTGTGCTTGGCTGGGTTTTCCTTGTTG
>NW_019159906.1:0-1206 GCF_002288905.1 Enhydra lutris kenyoni | reverse complement strand
TCATTTTGTCCAGTTAAGAGTATATGAAGGAGCAAGTAAAATACTAAAAGGGTGGCAACAACCCCAGGAAAATATGCTTTAACCAAATCAGAAGAGATCCCAAATCGTGAGGGTGGTGAAAGGGGATAAAAAGGGGTTCAGAAAGATAAAAAAGAAAGAAAGAATTAAAAAAAGAAAACGAATAAAGAAAAAATATAAAATAGAAAATATATATATATATTGGGTAAACTAGTTAAAAAACGTTAAAAAAGAAAAGGGTAAAAGTTAAAAAAAATTGGCAGAAGAAAAGAAAAAAAATTGAAAAAGAAAAAAAAATAAAATAACCGCAAGGCTAAAGAATCATGGGGAGAAAGCCATGAGTTCCGTGCTTTGCTTTCTCCTCCTCTGGAATTCTGCTGCTCTCCTTGGTATTGAAACTGCACTCCTTGGTAGGTGAACTTGGTCCTGGCTGGGCTTCTTATTGATCTTATGGGGGAGGGGCCAGTTGTAGTGATTCTCAAGTTCTTTGCCCCAGGCGGAATTGCACCGCCCTTACCAGGAGCCAGGCTGAGTAATCAGCTTGGGTTTGCTTTCAGGAGCTTTTGTTTTCTGAGCGCTTTCCGTACAGTTCTGGAGGACGGGAATGAAGATGGTGGCCTCCAAGTCTCCAGCCTGGAGGAGCCGAGAGCCCGGGGCCCCACTCCTGAGTGCGCCCTCAGAGAACAGCGCCCAATTACTCCCGTCACCCTGCCTCCGGCCACGCTCCGAGCTGACCGAGCCTGCTACTGGTTCAAGGTAACCCCGAGCTGAGAGCTCACTCCTTGGCTCTGTCTCTGTAGCCAGATTCCCCGTTCTAATACCTGTAAGCTCTGTGACACTCAGACACCCCCAATCCTTCTGTGACCCTGCGGGACCTGAGGCCACACTGACCCCATGTGGGCTTCACCCAGGTTAAGCCTCTGGAGCGATGTCCCTCAGCAGAACAGACTTTTAAAAGTCCTGATTTTGTGCTCCATTGCTTCGCCTGTTGCCAGGATCCGGCCCCTCCTCCTGCGGTCTATCTTCCCGTCACTTTGGATTCACTTCTCCGCCAGTCCCACCTTTCAGAAAGTGGTTGATCTCCCGTTGGATTTGTAGGTGTTTGCAATATTTAGATAAGCTATCTAGCTGATCTCCTGCTACCTGAAGTAGTCTCAGCCTGCTACTTCTCCGCCATCTTGACTCCTC
>NW_019159905.1:0-1206 GCF_002288905.1 Enhydra lutris kenyoni | reverse complement strand
ATGTATTAAAAAAAAGAAACTCTGTTCAGTAGCAACAGTAAAAACAAAAATCACAGAATATCAAAATACCTTGGTCATGAAATGAGTACAACACATACTTACAGATGTGGAGAGAGTAGCTGGGTGAACTATGAAAGCAGTATGCAGATGTGAGCATGGCATGTAAATGATGTATGATGTTTGTATTGTGCCACTCTTTGGGATAAAAGCTGAAAAAATTAACTCCTCAGATAAAGTCACACTTAAATTTACCATGGACTGGTTACTATTGTTTCTGAAAGGAAAGAGATGTGTTTTGTTGAGTTAAAAGATTATTATATCAGTTACATCCTTTAAATTGGCTTTGAAAAACACTTGTATCTACCTAGTCATTTTAATCAGGTGCCCATGGGAACAACAAATGTTATCTCTAAAAATAAGAAATCATTGCTCATTTAGAAGACCCAATCAACACCAACAAAGCATGATACTCAGAAATCAATGCTCTTTTATAACAATAATGAGTAGATTCCAACTGAAAATACAAGGAGAAAACTAATGGCTCGCAGTCGTTGTGAAAGATATAAACGAATATTTGGGGTCAAGTCAGCAAATGTAACAAAGTGATTGTGCAAATACAACCACAAAGATAAAGGTTGTAGGTAAAACTGACTTTCTAAATGGAAGAATTGGTACAAAAATGGGCCAATTAGATTATGCAAAGTCATTATGTTCTTTCCTATTTAATCTTCATTGAGATTAGGATACCATATTGTACAAGTCTTTTGTCATATAGTTTTTTTTTCTCCCCCAGATACAAAATATTTAATGCATCTAAAATATTAAAGAAAAATAGATAATACTATTGCTCGACATGTTGCAAAACCAGCTTGTTTGGTTATTTTCTTGGACTGATTTCTTTTAATTAGTATAGACTTGATTTTTCACTAGCATCCTATGCTGCCCCTGAGTACTAGTTAAATGTTTGCTTTTTGGGGTTTAAAATATTATGGTGTTTCTATATTTTCCAACACTTAGAATAAAAACAAAGACTGCCCATAGCATCCAAGTGTCCTCATAGTAAATAACATAACTGATACAACACTCACATGAAAGGATCTACCAGAAAAATAACACCTTTGAAAAACACTATCACATCTCATCTCAGGCATGAAAGTACCTCATGAGTTTATTTCATCCTTCCCATAAAAACTTCCTTCCACTTGA
>NW_019159904.1:0-1207 GCF_002288905.1 Enhydra lutris kenyoni | reverse complement strand
TGAAGATATTTGCAAATGACAGTACAGACAAAAGGTTGATATCCAGGATCTATAAAGAACTCCTGAAACTCAACACACACAAAACAATCATATAAAAAATGGGGAGAAGATAAGAACAGACACTTCTCCAATGAAGACATACAAATGGCTAACAGACACATGAAAAAATGTTCATCATCACTAGCCATCAGGGAGATTCAAATTAAAACCACATTGAGATACCACCATACACCAGTTAGAATGGCCACAATTAGCAAGACAGGAAACAACGTGTGTTGGAGGGGATTTGGAGAAAGGGGAACCCTCTTACACTGTTGGTGGGAATGCAAGTTGGTGCAGCCCTTTGGAGAACAGTGTGGACATTCCTCAAGAAATTAAAAATAGAGCTTCCCTATGACCTTGCATTGCACTACTGGGTACTCACACGAAAGATACAGATGTAGTAAAAAGAAGGGCCATCTGTACCCCAATGTTTATAGCAGCAATGGACAAGGTCGCCAAACTGTGGAAAGAACCAAGATGCCCTTCAATGGACGAAGGGATGAGGAAGATATGGTCTATATGCACTATGGATTATTATGCCTCCATTAGAAAGGATGAATACCCAACTTTTGCAGCAACATGGACGGGACTGGAAGAGATTATGCTGAGTGAAATAAGTCAAGCAGAGAGAGTGAATTATCATATGGTTTCACTTATTTATGGAACATAACAAATAGCATGGAGGACAAGGGGTGAACGAGAGGAGAAGGGAGTTGAGGGAAATTGGAAGGGGAGGTGAACCAGGAGAGACTATGGACTCTGAAAAACAATCTGAGGGCTTTGAAGGGGCGGGAGGTAGGAGGTTGGGGGAACCAGGTAGTGGGTATTAGAGAGGGCAAGGATTGCATGGAGTACTGGGTGTGGTGCAAAAACAATGAATACTGTTACATGGAAAAGAAATTTAAAAAAAAAAAAACTGAATCTGACATGACCCTAGGACCTAACCTGAACCCTTGTTTTGGTTTTCAAGCATCTGTTCCCCAAGGCCTGTTCTTGAATACCAACTTTTGGTCCAACATGTCGTCTCTGAGCCAAAAAAGGAGCACCTCCTGTTCCCAGAAGGAAACATTGCTCTTGGGAACTGTGTCCAACCCTCAGGGTAGGAGAATCCTGCATGACCCCTGAGCCACCGCCACATACCAAGGTCTCCCTGGACATAAACCAG
>NW_019159903.1:0-1207 GCF_002288905.1 Enhydra lutris kenyoni | reverse complement strand
AAGGTATAAAGCAGTTCAATGGAGGAGTGACAGCGTTTTGAATAAATAGTACTAGAGCAAGTGGACTTCCAGAGGCAAAGAAGAAGAAGGAGAAGAAGAAGAGGGAGGGGGAGAGGGGAGGAGGAGGTGGAGGACGTGGAGGTCGAGGCCCACAAACTGAAGTCTCACACCCTATACAAAACTTAACTCAGGGCGCCTGGGTGACTCAGCCGGTGAGGCAGCCAGCTCTTCTTTTCGGCTCTACTCATGCTCTCAGCTTCCCGGGACAAAGTCAGGCTCCAAGCTCCCTGGGGAGTCGGCTTAAGGATGCTCATTTCCCTTCACACTCCACCCCACCCCCTGCTCATGCCCACGCTCACTCTCTCAAAAAGAAATCATTTTTTAAATTTTAACTCAAAATTAATCACCGCCGTACATGTAAAATGAGAAGTCTTATAGCGAAAAAATGGGGGAAAAATTTCCAAATGGAAAGCTCGGTAAAGATTCCTCCGATTGGACATCAAATCATTGTCCAGAAAGGAAAAGTTGATTAACTGGACATGAGCCAACAAACGGAATTGTAAGTATCTACTGTGAGAAAGACCTTGTGAAGAAGACCCAAAAGACAAGCTACCAACTGGGAGAAAATATGTGCAAATCACATACCTGAGAAAGGACTCCTGTCTGAAGTTTAGAAACTCAAAAGTTGACCCCCTCCAAATAAGCAAGCAATCCAGTCAGTAAAAGAAAAAAAAATGGGCAAAAGACCTGAACACTTGACCAGAGAGTATACAGATGGAAATCACATAAAAAGGTGTCATTGCGGCAATGCAAATGAAAACTCCAATGAGCTCTCACTACACGCCTATCACAATGATTCAACCCAAACGCACCGGAGAGGGAGAGAGAGACCCCACTACCAAATGCAAGGCAGGATGTGGAATGACTGGATCACTCCTGCATCGTGGTTGGGAGTGGAAGATGATAGAGCTAACTCTTGAAAACAGTTAACAGTTTCTTTTGTTTTTCAAAGCCTTGATTGAAATTCCAGTTAACATGCAGTGTTCTATCAATTTCGGGCGCCCAATAGAGAGACTCTACCCTTCCTTCCACACAGTTCCTTTGAAAACTAGACTTGCAGCCACCATAGGACCCAGACCTTGCACTCTTGGCCTTGATCGGAGAGAAATCAAAACTTACGTTGGCTCAAAAACCTGTCCATGAATGT
>NW_019159902.1:0-1207 GCF_002288905.1 Enhydra lutris kenyoni | reverse complement strand
TAATAGTCCACATTCAGGTGTGTTCTCCCATGTCACACAGACTGTCAGATCCTTACAGCAAACTTCTCCCTCTTCTTCTCAGTATTTTTTGCTGTAATTCATATATATTACTTTTAACTCTATTATAAATTCCAACATAGATAGGTATTCGAGTTTCTTTAGACAATGAATTATCTTCAAAAAAGATTTAGATCCTAAAAAAGTCTTAATATTTTCCCTAGTAGTTACCATTTGTGATTTTTTCATCTGTCTTATAGAATGTGATTCTTCCTGGAATCACTCCTTCCTGCTTGAGGGGTGTCCAGTACTATTCCTTTTGTATCGGGTTGGCTGATGATCAATCCTGTCACTTTTTGTATGTATGTCAGAAAATGTTTTATTCAGCCTTCATTTTTGAAAGATGTTCTCCTTTGGCAAAGAATTAATTTTTTCCCTGTATTTTAAAAATTTATTGTCCTTGCTTGCATTTCTGTTAATGAGAAATTTGCTAGAAATTTTCTCTGTCTTTCCCTAAAAACTGTGTGTCTTTCTTTTTGTTTACTTTTGAGAATGCCTCGTTTCCCCTGCCTATTTGACACTGGTGGATTTTTTTTTTAAACCTATGTCTTGTAGTTAAAATGTGTTGAGCATTTGGGGTCTGGGGGTTTTAGTTACAGGTATAGTTATAGGCTGGTTTAACAGATGATCACACAGGGGCTTGATCTAGCCTCTGCTGGTGCCTGTAAGCATGTTTACTTCCAGTGCTATTTCCCCACAGGTGATCCTGGATGTCTGCTCCAGGACCACCTACACAGAGGAGGGTTGAGTCACCTCATAGGAGGCCACAGCTACAAGAGAGGAAAGGAGAGGTTGGCCGGAAAATCAAGGACTCATTCCAAGAGACTGCCCATCTGTGAGGCCTGGCCTGAGCTCCAGGGATTTTCTAGATCTACAGGGGTGCCTCTCTCATCAGCCTTAGTCCCAGAGTAGCATGGGTCTGACTGGTGGTTGGAGCTTTTAAGAAAACTGGAAAAGAACTCTATTCCTGGGCATGGGCATTCCACCAGGGCTCACAGAAAGCCATGAGCACTGTCGGGGTGTTTCACTAACCCAGCTCTCATCCTGCAGCAGGGTCAGGAGTATCCTCACTACAGGCAGCCCCTGAAGGGCTCAGACGTAGAGTCTGGCTTGTCCCAAGGACCTGTAGCTGGTGTGGCTGTGAGCCTGG
>NW_019159901.1:0-1207 GCF_002288905.1 Enhydra lutris kenyoni | reverse complement strand
ACAGATCCTTTACCTCTTTGGTTAGGTTTATTCCCAGGTATCGTATGATTCTTGGTGCTATAGTAAATGAAATCGATTCTCTAATTTTCCTTTCTGTATTTTCATTGTTAGTGTATAAGAAAGCCACTGATTTCTGTACATTGACTTTGTATCCTGCCATGTTGCTGAATTGTTGTATGAGTTCTAGTAGTTTGGGGGTGGAGTCTTTTGGGTTTTCCATATAAAGAATCATGTCATCTGCGAAGAGAGAGAGTTTGACTTCTTCATTGCCAATTTGGATACCTTTTATTTCTCTTTGTTGCCTGATTTCTGTTGCTAGGACTTCTAATACTATGTTGAACAAGAGTGGTGAGAGTGGGAATCCTTGTCGTGTTCCTGATCTCAGCAGGAAGGCTTCGAGCTTTTTCCCATTGAGGATGATATTTGCTGTGGGTCTTTCATAGATAGATTTTATGAAGTTCAGGAATGTTCCCTCTATCCCTATACTTTGAAGCGTTTTAATCAGGAATGGATGCTGGATTTTGTCAAATGCTTTTTCTGTATCCATTGAGAGGACCATGTGGTTCTTCTCTCTTCTCTTATTAATTTGTTCTATCACATTGATTGATTTGCGAATGTTGAACCATCCTTGTAGCCCAGGAATGAATCCCACCTGGTCATGGTGGATAATCATTTTAATGTGCTGTTGGATCCTGTTTGCTAGTATCTTGTTGAGAATCTTAGCATCCATATTCATCAGTGATATTGGTCTGAAATTCTCCTTTTTGGTAGGGTCTTTGCCTGGTTTAGGGATCAACATAATGCTGGCTTCATAGAAAGAGTCTGGAAGTTTTCCTTCTGCTTCAATTTTTTGAAACAGCTTCAGGAGAATAGGTGTTATTTCTTCTTTGAATGTTTGGTAGAATTCCCCAGGGAATCCATCAGGTCCTGGGCTCTTGTTTTTTGGGAGGTTTTTGATCACTGCTTCAATCTCCTTACTAGATATCGGTCTATTCAGGTTGTCAATTTCTTCCTGGTTCAATTTTGGGAGTTTATAGTTTTCCAGGAATGCATCCATTTCATCTAGGTTGCTTAGCTTATTGGCATATAACTGTTGATAATAATTTCTGATGATTGTTTCTACTTCCTTGGTGCTAGTTGTGATCTCTCCCTTTTCATTCATAATTTTATTAATTTGGGCTTTCTCTCTTTTCTTTTGGATTAGTGT
>NW_019159900.1:0-1207 GCF_002288905.1 Enhydra lutris kenyoni | reverse complement strand
TCTGCTTCTTCTCCCAGGCACCCGAATTTCAAATCCTGAGGAGCTGACTTCAGGGTCTACAGCTCGGTCCTGCCATAACTTCGCTCCTAATATTTCCCCGAGTTGGTGTCGGAAGACTAGGTTCCCAAAGCCGTGACCACATCTCTCCAGGATGGGACCTCCAGAACCAAACAGCATCACTGGGCCTGCTCTCCCGAGGGAACTCTGCACATCTCAGTTGCCCAAACCTTCCAGAATGGGAAAAACCTTCAAGGCACCTGAACACACACCAATTTCATAGGCTGCTCTGGAAAAAATGCGCAGTCTGACTGACACACCTTCAGCACCTACCTGCAGGAAGAAACGCACGTCAATGGACCTGATCTGAAGATTGAACCTGACATACCCCTAGAACCTCATCCAATACCTAGCTTAAATTTTCAAGCCTCCGTCCCTCAGGACTGTTCTGGAAAACGAACTTGTGGCCCAACGTGTGGCCCCTAGGCATACAATAGAATCCCTCTGGTCTCAGGAAGGAAACCTTGCTCTTGAGAACCAGGACCAACCCTCAGCCTAGGAGATTCCTGCATGGCCCCAGAGCCACAGCCACATTCTAAGGTCTCCCTGGACACCAAGAGCATTGTGACCCGACAGACTGAGAACCTCTGTCGACTCAGATCATTGGAATTTCGAAACAGAGGCTGCGTATCAAAGCTGCCCTTTCCTTGGCTGCTGTGGTAACGCGGGGTGGGGTTTCCAGGCATCCATTCGGAGGACTCTGCTGTCGAATCTTTCCATGTGGGAGACCTCGAAGCTGACTTCCCCTGTCCCGCAGAAGGACACGTTGTGGTTTGGAGAAGCTCTCAAGCTCCAGCTTGGATAAGCCTCCAAGGCTTCTTGAGGCCACCCGACATTCGTTGGCCATCATGAATACAAATTCCAGTGTGAGCAGACATCTCACCCTCGCCTATCCACAGGGGCTGGAGATCTTGAAACAGCTGCTGCACATTGGAACTGTCATGCCCTCGGCACTGAACATAACCATAGCTTGTGTTTTCAGATTTCGATCCTCACAAGCTTTGCCAGCAGGCCCTCCACCTTGGGAATTCTGGAGTCACAAAGCTGCCTTCTACCTGGCCATCAGAAAGAAGAAATGTCCTACAGGTCTGCCCAAAACCCCCAATGAGCGTCCAACCACACGGCCCTCAAGGGCACCCTGATATCATAG
>NW_019159899.1:759-1207 GCF_002288905.1 Enhydra lutris kenyoni | reverse complement strand
TGGATGACCGGTCCATTTCAGTGAGGGGAGTGTTAAAGTCCCCTACTATTATTGTATGATTGTTGACATGTTTCTTTGATATAGTTATTAATTGGTTTATATAGTTGGATGCTCCCACTTTAGGGGCATAGATATTTAAAATTGTTAGATCTTCTTGTTAGACAGATCCTTTGAGTATGAGATAGTGTTCTTCCTCATCTCTTGTTATATTCTTTGGCTTAAAATCTAATTGATCTGATATAAGGATTGCCACCCCTGCTTTCTTCTGATGTCCATTAGCATGGTAAATTTTTTTCCACCCCCTCACTTTAAATCTGGAGGTGTCTTTGGGTCTAAAATGAGTTTCTTATAGGCAATATATAGATGGGTTTTCATTTTTTATCCATTCTGATACCCTGTGTCTTTTGATTGGGGCATTTAGCCCACTAACATTCAGGGTAACTATTGA
>NW_019159899.1:0-659 GCF_002288905.1 Enhydra lutris kenyoni | reverse complement strand
TGATTTAGGACCGAGGATGTGATCTATTCTAGAGAATGTTCCATGTGTACTAGAGAAGAATGTGTATTCTGTTGCTTTGGGATGAAATGTTCTGAATATATCTGTGATGTCCAACTGGTCCAGTGTGTCATTTAAGCCTTTATTTCCTTGTGGATCTTTTGCTTGGATGATCTGTCCATTTCAGTGAGGGGAGTGTTAAAGTCCCCTACTATTATTGTATTATTGTTGATGTGTTTCTTTGATTTTGTTATTAATTGGTTTATATAGTTGGCTGCTCCCACGTTAGGGGCATAGATATTTAAAACTTTTAGATCTTCTTGTTGGACAGATCCTTTGAGTATGATATAGTGTCCTTCCTCATCTCTTATTATAGTCTTTGGCTTAAAATCTAATTGATCTGATATAAGGATTGCCAATCCTGCTTTCTTCTGATGTCCATTAGCATGGTATATTCTTTTCCACCCCCTCACTTTAAATCTGGAGGTGTCTTCGGGTTTAAGATGAGTTTCTTGTAGGCAACATAGAGATGGGCTTTGTTTTTTTATCCATTCTGATACCCTGTGTCTTTTGATTTGGGCATTTAGCCCATTAACATTCAGGGTAACTATTGAGAGATATGAATTTAGTGCCATTGTATTGCCTGTAAGGTGACTGTTAAT
>NW_019159898.1:0-1208 GCF_002288905.1 Enhydra lutris kenyoni | reverse complement strand
GTAGAAGAAGCAGAAGAAGTAGCAGAAGCAGAACGAGAACCAGAAGAAGGAGAAGCTGAAGCAGAAGCAGCAGAAGCAGAAGCAGCAGAGGTAGAACGAGAACCAGAAGAGGAGAAGCAGAAGCAGAAGCAGCAGAAGCAGAAGCAGCAGAAGTAGAACGAGAACCAGAGGAGGAAGCAGAAGCAGAAGAAGACGCAAAAGCAGAAGTAGAAGAAGCAGAAGAAGCAGCAGAAGCAGAACGAGAACCATAAGAAGGAGAAGCAGAAGCAGCAGAAGCAGAAGCAGCAGAAGCAGTACGAGAACCAGAAGAAGAAGCAGAAGCAGAAAAAGAAGCAAAAGCAGAAGTAGAAGAAGGAGAAAAAGAAGCAGAAGCAAAAAGAGAAACAGAAGAAGGAGAAGCTGAAGCAGAAGCAGCAGAAACAGAAACAGCAGAGGCAGAACCAGAATGAGAAGAGGAGGCAGAAGCAGAAGAAAACGCAAAAGCAGAAGTAGAAGAAGCAGCAGAAGCAGAAGGAGAACCAAAATAAGGAAAAGCAGAAGCAGAAGCAGCAGAGGCAGAACCAGAACCAGAAGAAGGAGCAGAAGCAGAATAAGCAGCAAAAGCAGAAGTAGAAGAAGCAGCAGAAGCAGAACGAGAACCAGAAGAAGGAGAAGCTGAAGCAGAAGCAGCAGGAACAGAAGCAGCACAGGCAGAACGAGAACCACAAGAGGAAGCAGAAGCAGAAGAAGACGCACAAGCAGAAGTAGAAGAAGCAGAAGAAGCAGCAGAAGCAGAACGAGAACGAGAAGAAGGGGAAGCTGAAGCAGAAGCAGCAGAGGCAGAACGAGAACCAGAAGAAGGAGCAGAAGCAGAATAAGCAGCAAAAGCAGAAGTAGAAGAAGTAGAAGAAACAGCAGTAGCAGAACGAGAACCAGAAGAAGGGGAAGCTGAAGCAGAAGCAGCAGAGGCAGTATGAGACCGTGAAGAAGAAGCAGAAGCAGAATAAGAAGCAAAAGCAGAAGTAGAAGAAGTAGAAGAAGCAGCAGAAGCAGAACGAGAACCAGAAGAAGGAGAAGCAGAAGCAGAAGCAGCAGAAGCAGAAGCAGCAGAGGCAGTATGAGACCCAGAAGAAGAAGCAGAAGCAGAAAAAGAAGCAAAAGCAGAAATAGAAGAAGCAGAAGAAGCAGCAGAAGCAGAAAGAGAACCAGAAGAAGAAGCAGAAGCAGAA
>NW_019159897.1:0-1208 GCF_002288905.1 Enhydra lutris kenyoni | reverse complement strand
TCCATGGGCAGGGCAAGGTGGCAGAGAGGTTAGAACATTCAGGAGGCCAGGTGGGGCCAGCGGGGGAGGGAGTGGAGGTGTCACCAGGCAGCAGTGGTACAGGGAGGGGGAGCTTCTTGTGGTAAGGGGAAGCTGCTTGACACCCGAGTGGGGCAGCCGTGTGGCACCTGGAGGGGGTGGGTGGAAAATAGGCGGCAAGGAAGAGAGGGTGGGACTAGCCCTGAGGCAGCAGCACAGCAACAGCTTGGTTGGCTTGCTGGGCCTGCTCATAGTGCATGCCAATGAGGCGTGGCAGCGAAGCAAAGCAGAGACCTGGGGCACAGGACAGAGGCCCCGCAGCAGCAAGGGGGACTGTGTGGGGGCACAGCAGTGCAGCAGGTGTGCATTTTTGGGTGGCAGCAAGCTGGTAGCAGTGTAGGGGGTGGTGGACATACTGGGAGGCCACACGCTTGGCAGTCAGGAGGCATCAGAGTGGGGGGAGGGGAGTAGCTAGGTGGTAGCGTCGCTTGGGGGTGGGCAGGACTAGCTGGGTATAAGTGGGGTGTCAGTGTCATGCCGTGGTGGGTCAGGCAGCGAAGCAAGGGCCTGGTTTGGCTGGGCTTGTTTCATGTCTACAGGGCGGGACCACTGTTAGCAGCAGCAGCAGTGGGGACCCAGGGTAGCAGCGGAGAGGCAATGGTGGTTGTAAGTGGGGGCACTGTGGACTGGGGTGCAGCACGGTGGGAGCGGCTCATGTTGTGGGGGCAGCCTGGTGGTACCAGTGCGGGGAAGGTGGAGTAGGATTGTGGGGCGGCAGCAGCACGGCAACAGGGGTAGGGAATCAGGAAGGCTCCAGAGTGGGGGACAGGGGTAGCAGCTAGGTGGTAGTGCAGGGAGGGGTGGGCAGGAACAGCAGGGGGTCATTGTGGCAGGTGGGGCAATCCTGCAAGTCAACAGGGCAGGGCTGCATAGGGCTGGGCTATGAAAACCAGCAGCAGGGGGACACAGGGCAGCAGCGGGACATAGGACAAGAGTGGGACACAGGGCAGCAGCAGATCAGAAGCAGGGTAACGGTAAGGGGGCAGTGACAGTGAAGGACAGGTGATTGGGAGTGGGGGTGTGGGACAGCCGGCAGGGTAGAGGTGCGGGGAGAGCACAGAGGGATGGTAGCAGCAATGCAGTGGGACAGCAGGACAGTAATGAGCATGGTGGTGGGCGGGTTGGGACAG
>NW_019159896.1:459-1208 GCF_002288905.1 Enhydra lutris kenyoni | reverse complement strand
CTATATCCAGCTAGGCTATCATTGAAAATAGAAGGAGAGATAAAAAGCTTCCAGGACAAACAAAAACTGAATGAATTTGCAAACACCAAACCAGCTCTACAGGAAATATTGAAAGGGGTCCTCTAAGCAAAGAGAGAGCCTAAAAGTAGTAGATCAGAAAGGAACAGAGACTGGGGCGCCTGGGTGGCTCAGTGGGTTAAGCCGCTGCCTTCGGCTCGGGTCGTGGTCTCAGAGTCCTGGGATCGAGACCCACATTGAGCTCCTTGCTCAGTGGGGAGCCTGCTTCTCTCTCTGCCTCTGCCTGCCTCTCTGCCTGCTTGTGCGCTCTCTCTCTCTCTCTCTCTCTCTCTCTGTCAAATTAAATAAATAAATAAATAAAAAGAAAGGAACAGAGACTATATACAGTAACAATCACCTACGGCCAATACAATGGCACTAAATTCATATCTTTCAATAGTTACCCTGAATGCTAATGGGCTAAATGCCCCAATCAAAAGACACAGGGTATCAGAATGGATAAAAAAACAAAACCCATCTATATGTTGCCTACAAGAAACTCATTTTAGACCCGAAGACACCTCAGATTTAAAGTGAGGGGGTGGATGGGGCGCCTGGGTGGCTCAGTGGGTTAAAGTGAGGGGGTGGAAAACAATTTACCATGCTAATGGACATCAGAAGAAAGCAGGGGTGGCAATCCTTTTATCAGATCAATTAGATTTTAAGCCAAAGACTATAATAAGAGATGAGGA
>NW_019159896.1:0-359 GCF_002288905.1 Enhydra lutris kenyoni | reverse complement strand
CTATATCCAGCTAGGCTATCATTGAAAATAGAAGGAGAGATAAAAAGCTTCCAGGACAAACAAAAACTGAATGAATTTGCAAACACCAAACCAGCTCTACAGGAAATATTGAAAGGGGTCCTCTAAGCAAAGAGAGAGCCTAAAAGTAGTAGATCAGAAAGGAACAGAGACTGGGGCGCCTGGGTGGCTCAGTGGGTTAAGCCGCTGCCTTCGGCTCGGGTCGTGGTCTCAGAGTCCTGGGATCGAGACCCACATTGAGCTCCTTGCTCAGTGGGGAGCCTGCTTCTCTCTCTGCCTCTGCCTGCCTCTCTGCCTGCTTGTGCGCTCTCTCTCTCTCTCTCTCTCTCTCTCTGTCAAAT
>NW_019159895.1:654-1208 GCF_002288905.1 Enhydra lutris kenyoni | reverse complement strand
CAGGTCTCAACCAGTATCAAAAGATTGGGATCATTCCCTGCATATTTTCAGACAACAATGCTCTGAAGCTAGAACTCAATCACAAGAGGAAATTTGGAAAGAACTCAAATACATGGAGACTAAACAGCATCCTTCTAAAGAATGAATGGGTCAACCAGGAAATTAAAGAAGAATTCAAAAAATTCATGGAAACAAATGATAATGAAAACACAGTGGTTCAAAATCTGTGGGACACAACAAAGGCAGTCCTGAGAGGAAAATATATAGTGGTACAAGCCTTTCTCAAGAAACAAGAAAGGTCTCAGGTACACAACCTAACCCTACACCTAAAGGAGCTGGAGAAAGAACAAGATAGAAACCCTAAACCCAGCAGGAAAACAGGAATCATAAAGATCAGAGCAGAAATCAATGAAATAGAAACAAACAAACAAACAAACAAACAAAAAAAAAAAAACAATAGAACAAATCAATGGAACTAGGAGCTGGTTCTTCGAAAGAATTAATAAGATTGATAAACCCCTGGCCAGACTTATCAAAAAGAAAAGAGAAAGGAG
>NW_019159895.1:0-554 GCF_002288905.1 Enhydra lutris kenyoni | reverse complement strand
CAGGTCTCAACCAGTATCAAAAGATTGGGATCATTCCCTGCATATTTTCAGACAACAATGCTCTGAAGCTAGAACTCAATCACAAGAGGAAATTTGGAAAGAACTCAAATACATGGAGACTAAACAGCATCCTTCTAAAGAATGAATGGGTCAACCAGGAAATTAAAGAAGAATTCAAAAAATTCATGGAAACAAATGATAATGAAAACACAGTGGTTCAAAATCTGTGGGACACAACAAAGGCAGTCCTGAGAGGAAAATATATAGTGGTACAAGCCTTTCTCAAGAAACAAGAAAGGTCTCAGGTACACAACCTAACCCTACACCTAAAGGAGCTGGAGAAAGAACAAGATAGAAACCCTAAACCCAGCAGGAAAACAGGAATCATAAAGATCAGAGCAGAAATCAATGAAATAGAAACAAACAAACAAACAAACAAACAAAAAAAAAAAAACAATAGAACAAATCAATGGAACTAGGAGCTGGTTCTTCGAAAGAATTAATAAGATTGATAAACCCCTGGCCAGACTTATCAAAAAGAAAAGAGAAAGGAG
>NW_019159894.1:0-1209 GCF_002288905.1 Enhydra lutris kenyoni | reverse complement strand
TTCCTGTCTTGTTAATTTTGGCCATTCTAACTGGTGTAAGGTGATATCTCAATGTGGTTTTCATTTGAATCTCCCTGATGGCTAGTGATGATGAACATTTTTTCATGTGTCTGATAGCCATTTGTATGTCTTCATTGGAGAAGTGTCTGTTCATATCTTCCCATTTTTTGATATGATTATCTGTTTTTTTTGTGTGTGGAGATTGAGGAGTTCTTTATGGATCCTGGATATCAGTCTTTTGTCTGTACTGTCATTTGCGAATATCTTCTCCCATTCTGTGGGTTGTCTCTTTGTTTTGTTGATTGTTTCCTTTACTGTGCAGAAGCTTTTGATCTTGTTGACATCCCAAAAATTCATTTTTGCCAAGCCCCACTTCCAATGGTTGGGATACTTCCGGGTACAAAGCAGACAACAATTTTGTTCTCATAGAGATTGTGTTCTCAGAGGGAGGAAGACAGATCATATGCACTGAATAAGAACAAGCACATTTAATAATGTGTTGGTAGGATGAGCGCTCTAGGAAAGAAGCAGAACTGGGAAAGGACAATGGGAGAAAGAGTAGAGGAGAGCAATGTTGTAGACAAGTGTGTGCAGGGGCTACTTAGTCGGTGTTCTGGGAAGGCCTGCAACTCATGTGATTCATCAACTCATCTATGAAATGAGGCACCAGCCAGGGGAAGAGAAGGGAAAGCTTAGGGCAGAAGCAACTTCACACGAAAAGGCCTTTCCTGAAGCCAAAATAAGCAAATCAAATTCATCCACAATGGTCCAAAATATCTAGAGCCCATGTGAGTGAAGACAATTTGCCTTTTATATTCATGGCAATGGACAATTAAGTCTTGAATGGGTGGGTACGTGTTCATGGAGGCTGTCTTCAGATGTTTTCCATTCTTCTCCCACACAGATTCATTTATTTGTTCAGATGAGTTCATTCCCATGAACATATTTTACACTCTTGCAACAGATCTATGTAACAGGATATAAATGTCCCTTCCTTTCTCCCTTCCCTTCCCTTCCTTCTCCTTTCTGTTCCTTCTAAAAAGATTTATTCATTTATTTTAAAGAGAGAAAGAGAGTGAGTGCACGAAAGGAGGGCACAGGGAGGGGTAGAGGGAAAATCCTCAAGCAGACTCCTTGCTGAGTGTGGAGCCTAACCTGGCCTTGGTCCTAGGATCCTGAGTTCATGACCTGCGCTGAAATCAGGAGCCA